>NW_017672079.1:115331-220767 GCF_001879085.1 Nicotiana attenuata
AAAGACAAAAACTTACTAAAATTCAACACAAAAACTTCTGCTTATCAGGTGCTGAAGTTTTTGGAAATATACTAAAACACTTCAGGACATTCGGCCGAAGTTTTTTGAAAAAGCTTTAGTACAAAAACTATTGAATCCATCACACAAACTTCAGCTTTTCAGGTGCCGAAGTTTTTAGAAATATACTAAAAAACTTCAGCACATTTGGGCCGAAGTTTTTTGGAAAAGCTTTAGGACAAAAACTATTGAATCCATCACACAAACTTCAGCTTCTCAGGTGCCGAAGTTTTTAGAAATATACTAAAAATCTTCAGCACATTGGGCCGAAGTTTTTTGAAAAAGGTTTAGGACAAAAACTTTTGAATCCAATACAAAAACTTCAGCTTTTCAGGTGCCGAAGTTTTCAGAAATACACTATAAAACTTCAGCACATTGGGCTGAAGTTTTTTGCATTTTCTAGCTACTTTTTGTGATTTATCACGTATATCAACTACTTTTTGTGGCCTTATTTTTTACTATTTTTTTATTGCATTTACCAACTACTAGCATTTACCACTTACTTCTTTGCCAACTACTTATGTTCTTACATTCAATTTCTCTGAACAAAAAACTGGTAACAATCTCTTCAGCATTTATAGATATTAAATTGATTAGCTGCATTCTTTGGCTATATTAACAATCTCTTTGAAAATTTCATAGTCATCCATAGACTTCTATCAGATTTCTTTAAATTTGTATTCAAAGAAAAACAAGGAAATGTTGGCTAAGACATGCTTATTGGGTGTAGCAGGGAGTTCTTGGGAAGCAAAGATAGTGAAGGAGAAGTCGAAATACTTCATATGTGAAGGGGAGTGGCCAGATCAAACACTCGAGCACCAGGACAATTTGCTCTTTTTACTAGTTGATAAATCTAACTTTTAGAAAAAAGAGCAAATTTCCTGGGGCTCGAATTTTTGATGTGGCCAGTCTCCGTCACATATGAAGTATTTTGGACTTCTCCTTCACAATCTTTGCTTCCCACGAATTCCCAGATGCACACCAGTAAGCATGTCTTTGGCCAACATTTTCTTGTTTTTTTCTTATGAAAGTAGACGGTAGTTGCTAAAAAAATTATAGTACTAAACTTCGTCAACCTGTGTCTAACAGAAAACTCTTTGGTGGAAGACATAGTGAAGTTTCATGGAATGTGGTGAAGAAAACCAAGAAGAGCAATTAGGACATTACTATGGAGAATATGAAGACACTCTGTGAATTTTTTGAATAGAGAATAACTTGTAAACAAAGAACTAACTTTTTCTTTTTTTCCAAGGATGTAAGTGAAAACAAAATTGCATTTTGTGAATATACATTATTTTGTGTGAATTATGTGACTTGGATTGATTCAAATATGTTTATGTCTTTTTTCATGAATTTCAAGTATATTTTTGTTGAAATTCAGCATGCTAAACTTGAGCATGAAGTAAATAACTTTTGCTTTTTAAGCTGAAGTTTTGGTTAAAAGTCATAACTAAAGTGTCAAATGTAGGACAAAAATTTCAGCTCATCACTAAATACACTAAATAACTTTAGCAGTATCTGTGTAAGTTATTTGAAAATTCTTTACGACAAAAACTATCGAGTGCAGGACAAAAACTTCAGCTTAACAAGTGCAGAAGTTTTTAGGAATGTACTAAATAACTTCAGCACATTGAGCCGAAGATTTTTGAAAAAGCTTTAAGACAAAAACTATTGAATCCAACAAAAAACTTCAGTTGATAAAGTACTGAAGTGTTTGGAAATATACTAAAAAACTTCAGCACATTGGGCCGAAGTTGTCTGAAAAAGCTTAAGACAAAAACTATTGAATCCAATAGAAAAACTTCAGCTTAGCATGTGCTGAAGTTTTTGGAAATGTACTACAAAACTTCAGCAAATTGGGCCGAAGTTTCTTGAAAAAGCTTTAAGACAAATTTTTTAGCATGTTTTGGTATTTTTTTAAGTTGATACTTATCTTTTTTGCATTTACTATCTACTTTTTTTCTTTTTTCAACTACTTCATCTTTCATTTAAGTTACATTTCTTTTTACTATAGAAAAACTGTGGGGCTAAAGTTATATTTCTTTTTGCATTTACAACATACTTGTTTTTACCACCTACTTATCTTGTTTCATTCAATTTCTCTGAACGTAAAACAGTAAAAATAGCTGAAAAGTTACTTTTACATTTATAGATATTAAATTGATTAGGTAAACTCTTTGTCTATATTAACAATCTCTTCACTTGAAAATTTCATAGTCATTCATAGACTTCTATCATATTTTTTTAAATTTATATTCATCCTTAGTCTTTCAGCTTTTGTTAAAGAAAAAATGTCTGGTGCAAGCGGAAGTCGGAAGCCTAATATGGATGAAATTATGATGAAGTGGCAGAGTTTGAAGTGTGAGTGGTACAATAACAAATTGATTGATAATCTTATGCTTTTGTGGGATGAAATAAAGGCTGATTGGGAGAGAATCAGACCAAAGCTCTGTGCCAATCAATCATTCCAGAACAGGCTTAACATGGAACGTAGTTGTGGAGATAATTCAACCTCGTTCGACAAGTTTGTGCAGCAGTTTGATAGTTTTCAGTTTCCCAGCTGGAACGACTATTCCAAGCTGCAAAACAATCCTGAAGACTCTTCTTTCTCTTATGGACAGAGTAATCGTCGAACAAAGTCATCTGCGTGATGAATTCAACAAGTTGAAGATTGATCTTCTTGGATTTAGTGGTCTTTTGCCCGACTATCCTATAGTTATCTCCGATAGTGATGATGATGAGATATTTAGAGAAATTGAAGAGTACTGTGATGATGATGATGATGGTGATGATTGTTAGTGTTTGTAATCCATTTTTTTATGTTCCAATGCTATGCTTTTTGTTTACTTCTGCCCATAGAGCTGAAGTTTTTTAGGTTAATTTTGTATAACTTCATCCCAGAGAGCTGAAGTTTTTTTTTTTTTTTGGTAATTAATTATTTTATTAATCACCAAGGATTGTTCTTTACAAAGCCATAGTCCAGCTTATACTCAGCTGACTATCTAATCTTCCTCTACTGTACTAATTAAAATAGACCTATGATAACTATTCTACTATAACAAAAATTGCTGCATATGATTCCTAGATCTAAGGCTTGCTCTAACATTACAAATATAAGCTAGTTCTCTTACTAAGGCTTCACTATTGCGGTATCTCTTCTCAAATATACGTGTGTTCCTTTCCATCCATATTGCATATGATATTTCAGTGATCACCATCTTGAAGATACTGGCTCTACTTGATCTCCCCTTAGCTTTGCTGATGACCCATTGAAGGTGTTGATCCCAGTTATGACTCTTTAGATGATCTTCTTGAATCCATTGCATTACTTGTTTCCATAAGCTTTCTGAGTATGAGCATTGCAGAATAAATGATCTCTTGTCTCTATATGTTCTTGACACAAAAACACACTGTTGGTTAATGTTCATTCCCCACTTAGCCAGTCTATCCATGGTTGGTAGTCTTCCTTGTAGCAATAACCATAGATTAAACACAACTTTTGGTCGAGCAGAATTCTGAGAGATTAGGTTCTTCCAGCTTACTCTTGGCAGATCTCCTATAAGCTGAAGGTATATTTGTCTGATGGAGCACCTGAGATCATTTGAGCGTTGGACTTGTTGTAGGATTCCTCTTGAGGCAATTATTCTTCTGACCATCCAGCTAGCCTGTTTTGGAATTGGCATAGTCTCTATTTGCTGTTGTTTCACATAGAAAGCATTGATCCACCTAATCCACAACTTGTCTTCTTTATGAGCATAGATTAAATATTGCCTTTAACCTAAATATTCGTAAGATTTTAAAATTTATATCCACGAGTGTATTCTTCACAGGTTTTTTGAATCAGGCTTGCGTTTTTGGCTCGTGACATTGCTCTTAACTTTCGATTTGTTGGGTAGACCTTAGGCTTGACTTGAATTCTGATTTTTCTAGTCTTCTGTGCCTTCCATATATATAGTCCCCCAAGTGTTAGAGCTTTAAAGTATGAAATATCGAGCATTTTATTGTTCCTTCCATGTGATCCATTTCCTGAAAAGGAAAAACATACGGGACTCGGAGGTATATATTATAGATGATGACTACTTAACCCTTTTATTTTATTAGAAGTGTTGTAACCTAGACCGGGAAAATACAGTGTTCCTCGTGTCTTTCGGGNAGCCTGCGCAACAAAAATGAGTGATTTGTACTTTAGCAGTATATAAAATTGTCCAAGAGCTTATTTTTTTTATTCCTATGAAAAAAATCACATTTCAATTATGTCATACAATAAAGAAAGTCTAAATTCAGACCAAGGATTATTGAGGGTTGGAGTATTTTTCAGTGGATTTCTTGGAATATGGATGAGGTACTGGAGAAGACAAGCAAGTTGTTCTGTTATGCCCAACTTGTTTACATCGACTGCATTTGGTAGACTTGAATGGTACTGATGATTCAGTCGCAGGTATATGCCTCTTCTTTTGTCTTCTTCCTTGTAAAATCTCTACATCGGGAGGTTTTGTGATCTCAGATTGTACATTTTGTGGTATTTCCCATGATTTTTGATCTCCCACGGTATTCACATGTCCTTCATATGTTTTCAACCATGTTTCCCTTGAATACCAATTTGAGCAGTAATCAGATTTCTGCAAATATCTCTTATTAATAGCAGCAATTGCATGTGGACAGGGCAATTCATCAAGTTGGAATTCCAGGCAGTCACAAGTTCTCTTCTTTAAGTCCACACTGAATTCGATTCCTTAACTATTTATTCTAAACAACATTGAGTCAAGGTTGAACACCTAACAAGGAATAAAAAATTAAGACAAACTATATTAGTGTATTTTTGCTTCAAAAAGAAAAAGTATGAAATTTTTTAAATGTAAGAAGTAAATCACTGCAACACATATAAAAAGTTGAAGTTAATAAATATACTCACAAACATTTTGCAAGCCAAGTCCATCTTCTTAGTCATCTCTTCTTCTGCCCATATTGATACTCTGTGAAAAGTTTCATTTGCCTTTTTTCTCCGTTCGTAAAACCACTCTCCCAACTTTTCTTGGATGAAATCTAACATTCTTAAAATAGGCATTTCTCTCCCTTTTAGTAAAATGGAATTCATTGATTCTACCATGTTTGTTGTTAGCATATCATAACGTTGCCGTGGGAACCACGATCGAGCCCATCTCTCGGGAGGCTCTTCCATTAAGTAATTGTATGTTTTCTTGTCAATACTTTTGAGTTGGGACATTAACTGATTAAAATCTTCACATTTGTATGACCTTGCAGCACTTTGAAAAAGATTTATTGCCGTGGCTTTTGCATGTCTTTGCTTTAAATTTTTCTCAAAGTGATAGAGGCAGATACCATGCTGAGCTTCAGGAAAAACTTTTCTAATCCCATTTGCGATCGATTGGTTTCTATCTGACAAGAAAACCAGTTCACGACGGACTTGAATTGCTTTTCTCATTTCCCCAAAGAACCAAATGTATGCCTCATTGTTTTCTGATTCCGCTACACCAAAACATAGAGGAAAGATTTGATTGTTTGCATCCTTTGATACAGCAACAAATAGAACACCACGATATTTGGACTTTAAAAACGTTGCATCTACTGCAATAATGGTCTACAGTAGGACCAACCAGCTACTGATGCCGCAGGAGCAAAGAACATGTAAGCAAATCTGTACAGTGAAACACAAAAAAAACAAATCAAAAGGTGTGAATTTTTTCAAATAGGAACATTTCAAACTTCAGGTTGATGGTTAGTATTGTTTTGCTTACCTATATATTTTTTTATGCTTGTGTATGTTCCTGGGTTTTTGGCCACCATCATGTGTAGGTATGAAGGAAGAATCTGGTAGTTCTCTTCAGGTGTTCCCCTTATGCAAGCAACAGCTTTTTGAATAGCACGCCATGCCTTGTGATAACCAATGTCAACTCCAAATTTCTTTTTCATTTCATTTTCTACAAAGGCTGGTGTAACCTCTATCTTTTTGTCTCGAACATGTTCTATAATTTGTTCAGTTATAAAATTTGATGTAGCATGCTTCTGATCTGATTTTCTTGCATCAATCGAGCATTCATGGATGTTATGATATTTTATCACCCTGAATAGTGTGGAATGTTTCATTCTGGTAGCACGTACATTCCAACCACATTTGTCCACGATGCATTTCAGCTCGTATCTCTTGGAACATGATCTAATAGCAGTGAATTCAACTTTCTGGTTTATCTCCAAGCTGTAGAAAAATTTAGTCATGTTTTGTTTGTTCTCAAAGATTGATCCAACTCTTACTTCCTCAGGCAACGTATCGTGCCTAAGTATTTTACATGGTGGAGATTCTTTCACCTTTCTTCTCACTCTTTTTCATGATTTCTGAGAAGTACAAGAACTTTCAGCAATTTCTTCAATTCTATCTGATGTTATCGGTATAAGCTCCATATTTACTTCATCTTCGTTGTTGCTTATCATTGCAGAAGGTAACAAAATGCTTTGTTAGATTGTGTATTGGTTGTCAATTTGCATTATTAGCTGTCCTTCTTCTTCTTGCTCATTGCAAACTGGTATGAATTTATTGGAGGAGGGGGTAATTGTGGCAGCACTATATATTCAGAAGCAGCTGTAATGTTAGAAGGTTGTTGCCCGTTGTCTACTTCCATTATTGGCTGCTGTACTTCATGTTGATAGTCAGCCTCAGGTTCTGAATCTATCGCATATGCAAGAGATTGGTTGAATGCTGTAGATTCTGAAGGTTGTATTTTTTCGATGACGAAATGGCAATTCTTGTAGGGCGAATCAGTTGTAAGCAAATGTATACACGTACTGAGTTCTTCATCTGAAGTTACAAGCATTCCTTTGCTTGTATTTAGTTTGATATCAAACCATACTTTTAATGCATATCTGGTTGAATCAATATTTGCAACTTCACTAATTTTCTTCAGGAAAGTATTGAATGATATGTCCTTATTAAGTAAAACAAGTTTTGTATCATGATCCAAGTATTTAAAATCATGTAACGACCCGACCGGTCGTTTTGAGCTTTTGCACTTTGATCGCCAGCTCTCGGGCATGACTTGCCCCGTATGATGTTTTATGACTGATGTAGATCGTTGGTTTTGGTTTTTACAGAAATCGGTATGAATTTGAAAGAACAGTCTCAGTTGAAAGCTTTGAATTTGAAATGTTTGACCAAGAGTTGACTTATTTGTATATGAGCTCGGATCGGAATTTTTATGATTTGGTTAGCTTCGTTGGGTGATTTATGACTTAGGAGCATGATCGGAATTGGTTTTGGAGGTCCGGTGTAGAATTAGGCTTGAATTGGCGAAGTTAGTATTTCGGCGAATTCCGGTTGATAGGCGAGATTTTGATATAGGGGTCAGAATGGAATTCCGAAAGTTGCAGTAGCTCCGTTACGTCATTTGGGATGTGCGTGCAAAGTTTCAGATCATTCGGACGAGGTTTGGTAGACTTTTTGATCGAAAATGTGTTTTTAGAGTTTTTGAAATTTTTAAGGTTGAATCCGATGAAAAATTTGTGTTTTGACGTTGTTTTGAGCGTCGAAGATTGGAACAGTTTGAATGATGTTTTAGGATTGGTTGACATGTTTGGTTGAGGTCCCGGGGGGCCTCGGGTGAGTTTCGGGGTGGTTCCGGACCGTTTCTAAGCTATTTTTAGCTGCTAGATTTTGGCTACAGCAGTGTTCTATGCGATCACGGGAAATTGGACGCGATCGCGATGAGTAAAATGCAAAAAAATTGTCAGTGCTTCGCAATCGCATACAGCACTTCGCGATCGCGAAGAACAAAAATATTCTCCTTGCGTTGATCCCACTTTAGAAGCTTATATCTCCCAATCTATAAGGAATTTGGAGATGATCCAAGAATGAAAGTTGTAGCCCTTTGTCTCTAGTTTTCAGAAATGAAAATTAATTGGAATTTCAAGTTGTGTACAAAAAGTTATGGCGGTTACACTATAGGCTGTCCAGGAAGATCTCTAATAAACAGGGCTGACTTTGGAAGATTATATCTCACAATATATAAGGAGTCAGGAAATGAGAAACATATGAAATTATAGATCATTGTGTCTAGTTTTCAGAACATCAAACCATTTGTCATTTGGAGTTATGTGCGAGAAGTTATGACCATTATACTGGAGGCTGTCCGGAAGAGCTGGGAATTGTTCGTCGCGATCGCGCAGCATTGTCCGCGATCGCGAAGGGCAAATTATGGGCTGAGAGAAGTTGTTCTTCGCGATCGCAAAGAGTTTTCCGCGATCGGGAAGAGTAAATACCTGGGCAGAAGCTTTATTTCATGGTTTCGGCCATTTTTAACGTTTTTGGACCAAGGGAGCTCGGGTGAGGCAATTTTTCGAGAGATTTTCAAGGAAAACATCGGGGTAAGTGTTCTTAACTCAATTTTGGTTAGATTACTCAAATCCATTGTTATTTTTAACATGTAATTGGTGATTTTAAGTTGGAAAAGTTTGAAAACCCTCTTGGATATATTTGAGGATTTGAGGGTCGAAATGTTATCGGAAATTAGTAATTTTGGTATGGTTAGACTCGTGGTTGAATGGGTTGTCGGATTTTGTGAGTTTCGTCGTATTTTGAGACGTGGGCCCCATGGGCAATTTTGAGTTAAATTTCGGATTTTGTTGGAAAATTAGTGTTTTCATATGGAATCAATTCCTATAACTAGTATTGACTGAATTGAATTAACTGTGACTAGATTCGGGTCGATTGGAGGCCGATTCAAGGGGCAATGACATTTTGGAGCAGGATTTTGCTCGGATTGAGGTGAGTAATGATTGTAAATGATATTATGAGGGTTTGAAACCCCGGATTGCACATCGTAGTGCTGTGTTGAGGTGACTTGCACGTCGGATAGCGAGCGTGGGGTAGAGCACCGTTGGGGATTGTGCCTTAGTCTGTCCCGATTGATGAATTTACCGCGTATTTGACTGAAACTTACTTGTTATCAACATGATTTGGGCTGATTGCCATATTTGGGCTTCGTGCCAACTATTTGAACCCTTCGGGGATTATTATCACTGTTTCCTCACTGTTTTGAGTTATTACTTGAACTCAGTCATGCTGTTTTCCACTGTTTTACAACTCAGCCACTTTTACTCAGCTTTGAGACTTAAATGATATTTTAAATGATGTTTTGGGCTGAGAACTATTGTTTTACTAATGCCCGAGGGGCTTGTGATGATTTCTGACTGAGTGCGGCCGAGGGCCATATGTGAGGATACACTGAGGGATATGAGGCCGAGGGCCTGAGATACATTTATATGCCATGAGGTGGCTTGAGTGATGTGAGGCCGAGTGCCGAGAGATGATGCCACGAGGTGGCTTGATATAGCGCTTGGGCCTAAGGGGCCCCTCCGGAGTCTGCACACCCACAGTGAGCGCGGGTACCCATTGTTCTGAGAGTGAGCCCGAGGGGCTGATACTATTCTGAGAGTGAGCCTGAGGGGCTGATACGAGTGATTGTGAGGTAGCCCGAGGGGCTGATACGAGCGCCGAGGGGCTGGTACTGTTATGAGATATTGCCCGAAGGGCGAACTTTTATGTGTTCATCTTTCATATTTACTCGTTTTTTTACCTGTTATACTGTGGTATTTGTGCCCGAGGGGCGGATTTTCTATGCTTATCGGCACTGACTGTTTTGCATTCATTTGCGTAACTGTTGAAAAAGTCATTTTCAAAAGAGGTTTAAACTGAGCTAAGATATTTGTTTAAAGATTTACAGCTTCACTGCTTTTTCTCAAAAGGGTTTTTACACTGTGTTCTATACAGCAGTGTTGCGTTTGCACCTATCGTGATTTCTTTACTGCCTACGTTGTTATTGACCTTTCATTACTCACTGAGTTGGATACGCAGAGTATCACTCTTACTCCCTGGCACTTGTGTAGTGCAGTCATGCAGGTATTTAATACAACCCCAGGTAGCGGAGTTTTGCCGCTGATTGGAGCAGATTTATCGACGTTAGCTTGAGTTGACTGCTATGCGATGTTCGCCAGCACCGCTCTTCTCCTTCCGTTCCATTAGTCTATTCTGTAATATTTTCCAAGACCTTGTAGTTGTATTCATACTCTAATAGATGCTCGTGGACTTGTGACACCCTGGTATCGGCTGTTTTGGGTTGTATCCCACTTTATAAAGAACTCTTTGCTTAGTTTGTGGTTATTTAATCATACTGAACTGTTTATTATATTTATTATTTTGGAAAAGGCGAAATGGGTTAGTGGGCTGGCCTTTCTTCACGAGAAGGCGCCATCGACGACCGGATCGGGTTTGGGTCGTGACCAGTTGTATCAGACCTAGTTACATAGCTCACGAGTCATGACAGGTTTAAAAGAGTCTCGCGGGTCGGTACGGAGATCTGTAATTTATCCTCGAGAGGCTGCAGAACCTTAGAAAATTTCACATTTTCTTTAATTATCGTTGCGTCCTTGATTCAGCTTGAAAAGACCTCTTGCAAATTCCTTCCACGCGTTCGTATGCGCGCATGGGCTCAGTATCAAAATGTGCCTTGATGGTTGTGTCGAGTTCCGACGAGGGGCGAGACATGTGATCTCTGTGAAGTTGATGTTGGGCCAGCTCTGGACGGACTTGAGGCCGGATCTTTGCCTATGGCTTGAGCACCGAGGTGCTGATTTTTGTGTGAGCAAGTGTTTTGAATTATATGTTGGTATTGTCCCTATTAGTGGAAGTGACGGTTGAGTAACTATGTGATAACAGTTTCTATGTTATACTGCGAGATGTAAGTTCATAAGATTTGGAAACGACAAGAAGGGTCTGCTGGAGGATAGAAAGAACTATTAGGTGCTTGAATTCCACTTGATGAGGTATTAGCCCCGAGTTATAGGCGTGTTAAGAATCTTTTTCATGTTTCCTCTGTTGTGAGTGAAGTAAAAATTCATTTTGCGGTATGAGTTCAGACTCAGGAAGACTAAGTGACTGCGTACAGTTTTATGCATGTGTGTTAAGGTTATACATAAATGTTATGTTAAGGGAAGCAGGTGGGTTATCTCCTACAAAGTGTCTGGAGTTGTGTGATCTTTATGTTGTCTGTTAGAAGATCCGCATTTATACAAGTGAATAATATATATGTAAATTTAATTGTCCGCTTAGAGAGTGGGTTTTATTTGTTATGAGAGTAAATACGAGATTTGTAGAAGATATGAAGTACCAGATGGTCTGTGTTCCACGAGCTTATGAAGGATTGAGTTTAATCTCACTATGGCATTATGGCAGCAATAAAGCGTATGCGTTATGAGTTATGGTGCGTGTTTGACCTATGGCTTTGAGCCAAGTGGGGGAGTCCGCTATTGAATAGTTGATTGCACGGTTATGTGCTCTAATGGTCCCAGTTCGAGGTGCATTTGTGAATTAGTTATGGCTCGAGTAAAGGAAATCTCAATAAAGGCTATGTTATGCTTTATGGGTGTACAAGAATCGGGGAATGACTTGAGTTGTGGTTGGTAAGGAATGCTCGATGCATAGGGCAGGAAGTTGCTTGGTTATATTGGAATGAGGTCTGCAGTGTCGGAGTGCTAATGAAGCACAGGTTGTTCAGTTCGTTTAATCAATCTAACTACGGTTTGAGTAGTGTGGATGACTCTAGAGAATGGTCCTATTGTGTTCAAAACTCTACATGCAATAATTGGAGGCTTCCAAGTTGTACTTATGGATATAAACTAAGTTTTCAGTGGAAGATGGCAAGACTTGTGGTATTTTCTATATTAATTATGGGATTCTATATATCAGTATCGGGAAGGTGAAGGTAATGGCTTTGGGGAACACTTAAAGAGTATTCAGTGGCTTAGGAGCCTTAGACGGTGTGGCTTTATGCTTGGGTTTTGTGTGATAAGCCTAGGTTGAGGAATTGTGGTGCTACAGCAAGAAGGAATATCAAGTTGAAGATGAATCAGAAGGAATTTAGATAGATGGGGTATCTTGATAGTAGACCAAATCGGTATGGTAAGGATATGATTAATTCCTTGTGTGAGTTTGAGGTAATGAGTTCTTACAGCTATTTTGCAGCAATGCTCTTGGGTTTTGATGGCTTGCTTAGCTTGGTCTAGTCAGAAGGATTCAGTCCTGGCAGTTGAATTTGAGCAAATGGAATTGGGAGAGTTCTTATTGATTTCTACCGTGGTTGGAGAGATGCAATTTCTCTGAGTGTGAGAAGCATAGGATTTGTAATGATTTTTCTTCTAGATGGGATCAATGGAAGTTCTAGGCTAGATGAGTTACAGTTCAGTTCTGAAAGGAAGTTCATAAAACTCTTAGGCAGCGGGTAGCCTCAGATGATTAAGGAAATGGTACTGCTAATTGGAAATAATTTGACGAGAGTCTATGTTTTAGTAAAAGGGCAATGTGATTAAGTTGATAGCACTTCGGTAGTATTGCGGCACCTTCTTTTTAGATCGACTGGTGATATTCGGGTTTGCTTGGTGGCACAGGGAAATTTTAGAGTATCTATCGTGGAATGATTGGGTATTAGAGGTGTGGCATAAATTCGGACGGTGAAATTGGGATAGGATATGGTGATTCATGTGCCGTATGGACGTGGAGACGGAAGTTCTCATATTCAGGCTATGTTGTGATTGTAGATCGTGTGTATCAGCACTGTTTAGTGACTACCGAGATTTAGAGGCCCGAGTGGATCTTTCTTTGCTTGGTATGTTATATTTTGGATGTGATGTTGGGGATTTAGACTGATCGTCTCAGTGTTGGGTTATTCTGGACTATTGCGCTATGGGCTAGGTTAGAAATGCCAAAGGTTGAGTTGCGAGGTGCATCGGATTATGTTCTAGTGGAGTAGTTTATATTTCATATACCCAGCGGACGGCTGGGAAGGATTGCTTTTCTTAATTGGACCTTCGTGGTGGATGTTAGTGCAGAGGTTTCTACCATTGATTCAGTTCCGGTGTTGAGGGACTTTCCTGAAGCGTTTCTTGTGGCCGGGCATGTTGTCACACCTCCTTTTATAGTACAATATAATAAAGGGAGTTATTTCCAACTTGAAGTGACAATCGGAACGGGATTTATTATTAAATTTTCAGAGTCGCCACTTAGGAAATTAGTGGTGTCCCAAGTCACCGGTTAGATCCCGACCCGAGGAGATTATGACTCTGTTATCAGTCCGCGAGCCAGAAATCCAGGTAAGGAATTCTGTTAACCCGGGAGAAGGTGTTAAGCATTCCCGGGTTCCGTGGTTCTAGCACGGTCGCTCAACTGTTGTATTTGATTTTATCTGATTTCAAAACATGTTATGTCCCATGTGCTTTTACTAGTAAACCGCGTTCATTTTTATTTTTAAGAATTGCAACGCTGTGAAAATGCATCTCGAACCACGTCGCACCAGTGCACCCGTGATTGTTAACACACTTTGACTACGTTGAGATTTGGATTTGGGTCACATAAATGTGCACCCGAATTAAGGAAAGTGATATTATTAAAGTACGCACCTAAAGCCACTACATGTTTTATTGTTTTTGGGGAAGGTCGTGAAATTCGCTAAACGACCTATCCCGGAGTCTAAACATTTAACTTAAGCATTTGTCAAAGGACCCGCGATCTATTTGCTTAGTGACCTTGAGAAATTTGAGAAACACTATTAAGTATTCTACTAATAAGAGAAGGCCCCAATCAATTAGTATGTCCGTGTATTATTGCCAAGATACTCACATAGATGTTGAACAAAGTACCAAGGAAACGTTTGAGTTTGTGAGCCTTAAAGCAGGCCCTTACGAGAAATCAGGCCTTGAACAAACCTTAAATGTTCAATAAATAGTTGCTGTCCAGGCATGGGCCTTGTAGTAAGCCCAATAAGGAGATATTACTAATTGCTAAATCAGCCTAGCCTGGAGACAAGCCCGACTTAGTATCCTTGTCATGGTTGGGCTGTTGGTTTGGCCCAAACTTGGGCACAAAGACACTACTTTAAACCTGGGCCCGTGTCGAAGCTCAAATTGTGAAAAAACTCAGCCACTGGCCTTAAGTCATACGAGAACAAAACCAATTAAATATGAGACATGCTGAATCTACACTAAATAACTTGCAACTAATTAGTATCATCTTGTTTTAACTATAGTTTGTGCCCAGGCTTGTAGATAATCGCAGGTCTTTGATATTTCTAATGCGTGGATCCTATTTTAAACTAACAGATTCCCAAGAGCTAATTTGACACTTATCATTGGCCGGTTTTAAAATACTATTTCGAACTCTATTGGCCTACCAACATGAATCATCACAAAAGGTTACAACCAAGTAATATGAACGTTCATAGCTTTTACAGTTCATACAAATTTCAGCTCAAAACTAAACAGTCCAATCATGTCATTAACCGCAGAAAGTAGACATTAGATTCTAGCATGTGAATCGCTATAATCAGAATAAAACTCATTGCACAGTCCATATGTACAGTCCAGTTATACAGTCCAGTTATACAGTCCAAGGTTTACAATGTAAACACAAATTTAAAAGCAGGCTTAACAAAACTAGTCAATCCAATGAGTATCTATCCTAAGCAAGACTAAACTTGAAACACACATCTCAAACGTNCGGGAGGTGATTTATGACTTAGGAGTGTGATCGGAAGTGGTTTTGGGGGGTCCGATGTAGAATTAGGCTTGAATTGGCGAAGTTAGTATTTTGGCGATTTCCGGTTGGTAGGTGAGATTTTGATCCGAGGGTTGGAATGGAATTCCGAGAGTTGTTGTAGCTTTGTTATGTTATTTGGGATGTGTGTGCAAAATTTCAGGTCATCCGGACGTGGTTTGGTTGGGTTTTTGATCAAAAGCGTGTTTCGGAAGTTTTTAGAAAACTTAGGCTTGAATTCGATGTGAATTGGTGGGTTTGGTGTTGTCTGAGGTGTTTTGATGATTGGGACAAGTTTGAATGAGGTTTTAGGATGTGCTGGTGCTTTTGGTTGAGGTCCCGGGGGCCTCGGGTGAGTTTCGGGTGGTCATTCGGATCATTTTGGAGTTAAGAAGATAACAGAAATTGCAGGTTCAGATGTTGCAGAGATTTCTTCTCTGCGATCGCGTAGGGAATCCTGCAATCGCATAGAGCTTTTGTGGGGCAGTCCATTTTTGTGCTATGCGATCGCATTGTAGGAGTTGCGATCGCATAGTGTGGTGAAATTGTTGAATCGCGAACACGTAGTGAAGGTCGTGTTCGTATAGAGTAAATTGCACCTGGGGTCTTAGTTGGAATTTGTTCATTGCGAACGCTGAGGGTTGTCCGCGATCGCATGGAAGTAATAAGGCAGAGCATTGTGTTCGCAGGGATGTTATTGCATTCGCATAGGGTTAATTTTAGGAGCTGAGTTTTTGTGCTTCGCGATCGCGAAGGTTTTCCCGCGATCGCATAAAAGAAAATTAGACCTGGGCAGAATGTTTTAAAATATTTCATCCGCCATTTTGGGGATCATTTACTCCATTGTTGATCTTTTTGAGAGCTTTTTGAAGGGAATTGAAGAGGGATTCAAGGAGAATCGATTGGAGGTAAGATTTTTGAACCTAAAACGTGATTCTATTGTGAAATCAACCTAGAAAATCATGGAACTTAAGTTAAAAATGGAAGGACTAGGGCTTGGGATTTTGAACTTTTGAATTGGGATTTGAAGGTCCATTTGAGGTCAGATTTGAGAACTTTTGGTATGTATGAACTCGTTAGGAGATAAGGAACCTGTTGATGTAAAAATTTCTAAGTTTCGAGAAGTGGGTCTGGGGCTCGGGTTTTGCTAATTTTGGGACTTTTGATATTTTTCAAGTGTTTTTGCTTGGGCTTTGTTCCCTTAGCATATTGTGACGTATTCGTTCTGATTTTGGATAGATTCGACGCGCGTGGAGGCCGATTCAAGGGGCAAAGGCGTTGCGAGCTAGGGATTTCGCCGGTTCGAGGTGAGTAATGATTGTAAATGATATTCTGAGGGTTTGAAACCCCGGATTGCACATCGTAGTGCTGTGTTGAGGTGACTTGCACGTCGGATAGCGAGCGTGGGGTAGAGCACCGTTGGGGATTGTGCCTTAGTCCGTCCCGATTGATGAATTTACCGCGTATTTGACTGAAACTTACTTGTTATCATTATGATTTGGGCTGATTGCCATATTTGGGCTTCGTGCCAACTATTTGAACCCTTCGGGGATTATTATCATTGTTTCCTCACAGTTTTGAGTTATTACTTGAACTCAGTCATGCTGTTTTCCATTGTTTTACAACTCAGCCACTTTTACTCAGCTTTGAGACTTAAATGATATTTTAAATGATCTTTTGAGCTGAGAACTACTGTTTTACTAATGCCCGAGGGGCTTGTGATGATTTCTGACTGAGTGCGGCCGAGGGCCATATGTGAGGATACACTGAGGGATATGAGGCCGAGGGCCTGAGATACATTTATATGCCATGAGGTGGCTTGAGTGATGTGAGGCCGAGTGCCGAGAGATGATGCCACGAGGTGGCTTGATATAGCGCTTGGGCCGTAAGGGGCCCCTCCGGAGTCTGCACACCCACAGTGAGCGCGGGTACCCATTGTTCTGAGAGTGAGCCCGAGGGGCTGATACTATTCTGAGAGTGAGCCTGAGGGGCTGATACGAGTGATTGTGAGGTAGCCCGAGGGGCTGATACGAGCGATTGTGAGGTAGCCCGAGGGGCTGGTACTGTTATGAGATATTGCCCGAGGGGAGAACTTTTATGTGTTCATCTTTCATATTTACTCGTTTTTTTACCTGTTATACTGCGGTATTTGTGCCCGAGGGGCGGATTTTCTGTGCTTATCGGCACTGATTGTTTTGCATTCATTTGCGTAACTGTTGAAAAAGTCATTTTCAAAAGAGGTTTAAACTGAGCTAAGATATTTATAAAGATTTTACAGCTTCACTGCTTTATCTCAAAGGATTTTTACACTGCTTCTATACAGCATGTTGGTTTGCTTTACGTGATTTCTTACTGCTCAGTTGTTATTTACCTTTATTACTCACTAAGTTGGAGTACTCACTTTACTCCCTGCACCTTTGTATGCAGATGCAGGTATTTATACACCCGGTAGCGGGTTTTGGCTGATTGGAGGCAGAGTTATCGGGGTTTAGCGAGGTGACTGCCAGCGTTGGCAGTACCACTTTTCTCCCTTCTCGTTCATTAGTCCTATTCTGTATATTTCAGACCTTGTAGTTGTATTCATACTCTAATAGATGCTCGTGACTTGTGACATCCTGGTATCGGGTTGTATTTCGGTTATATTCTGCACTTTATAAAGAAATCTTTTGCTTAGTTTGTGGTTATTTAATCATACTGAAACTGTTTATTAATATTAATTATTCTGGAAAGGCGAAATGGGTTAGTTGGCTGGCCTTGTCTTCACGAGAGGCGCTATCACGACCGGATCGGGGTTTGAGTCGTGACAAATCAGGAGTCCAATTCCCACTGAAAGTTACAACAACGCAAATCGAACTCATCCTGTAGACTATAGTTTTGGTTAAAAGTCATAAAAAAAGTATCAAATGTAGGACAAAAACTTCTGCTCATCACTAAATACACCAAATAAACAAAAGCTTTATGACAAATACTATTGAGTCCAGGACAAAAACTTCAGCTTATCAATTGCTGAAGTTTTCAGAAATGAACTAAATAACTTCAGCATATTGTGCTGAAGTTATTTGAAAAAGCTTTAGGACAAAAACTATCGAGTGCAGGAGAAAAACTTCAGCTTATCAAGTGCTGAAGTTTTTAGAAATGAACTAAACAACTTCAACACATTGTGCTGAAGTTATTTGAAAAAGCTTTAGGACAAAAACTATCGAGTGCAGGAGAAAAACTTCAGCTTATCAAGTGCTGAAGTTTTTAGAAATGAACTAAATAACTTTAGCACATTGAGCTGAAGTTTTAGAAAATGAATTCAACAAACTTGAGCCCGTTTCAGCATTAATTGCATAGTACACAGGAGTGAACATAATAAAGACAATTAAAGTAGTAATTATACTCTGTTGGGGTTATGTGTTAGTGTAATAATTACATTCCTATCTCATTCATGCACGCTTTTCTTTAGACAAAGTTTAAAATTCCTCTTTGCCGTTTCATATACCATGCACAAATTTTTTTCCCCTATAAAAGCACGCTATACTTTGAGAGTTTATTCACTCAAACAAATATATTCTAGCAGACATAATATACAAAAAGGAGAAAAATGGATGCTGTCATCAGGCAAATAGTAGAAAAAATCAAGCAAGACATTATAGAGGCCTTTGAGGTGAAACTGGATGAGCTCATAGACAAATACGACAGAGAGCTCGAAGAAATCAACAACAAGCTCGATACGCTTGTGATGTATGCAAGATTTGATAATCTTGCTGATGAAGATTCTCGTCCATCTGGTAGTGACGACGACGATGACGACGACGATGATGATAATATGGACAATTAGTTTTTCTTTTTGTTATTTTGTTATTTATGTTAATTTATCGTTTTAATGTTTAATGAAATGCTAAGTTTTTGTTACAAGTTTTTTATGCGTTTTTTCTAATATTAATTCTATTTAATGTCAATTTTTAATTTAGCCAGTGTAGGAGGAAAACTTCAGCTCCTCCTGTTGAAGTTTTTAAACAATAACTAAAAAACTTTAGCACCTAGGCCGAAGTTTTTGGTGTAATACGATTTTTTAATTTAGCTAGTGTAGGAGGAAAACTTCAGCTCCTCCTGCTGAAGTTTTTAAACAATAACTAAAAAACTTTAGCACCTAGGCCGAAGTTTTTGGTGTAATACGATTTTTTAATTTAGCCAGTGTAGGAGGAAAACTTCAGCTCCTCCTGCTGAAGTTTTTAAATAATAACTAAAAAACATCAGCACCTAGGCCGAAGTTTTTTGATGCAATATGAATTTTTAATTTAGCCAGTGTAGGAGGAAAACATCAGCTCCTCCTGCTGAAATTTTTAAGTAATAACTAAAAAACTTAAGCACCTAGGCCAAAGTTTTTTGATGCAATATGAAATTTTAATTTAGCCAGTGTAGGAGGAAAACTTGAGCTCCACCTACTGAAGTTTTTAAGTAATAACTAAAAAACTTAAGCAACTATGCTGAAGTTTTTTGATGCAGTATAAAATTTTAATTTATGTTTTATTGTTTATTACTCAGTGTACGAGGAAAACTTCAGCTTTCAATTATTAACAAAAAAACTTCAGCAACTATGCCAAAGTTTTACAACAATCATATAATGTTTTAATATAATTTCTTCTTCGTTGTGTTATTTGCCAGCTCGTTAACTAAATAACTTCAGCTTAGAATGTTAGAATTCATCATCAAACAGATTTAGAATTGCAAATTCAGCATATCAGTGAAGTTGCTCAAACAACTTCAATCAATCAATCAGAAAACATATAATTCAAAAATACTTACAATGTATTTGAGTTTGAATTTGAATTTGGAATTTGAATTTGAATATGGAATTTGAATGCGAGATGCGATCTCCGGAGAGACGGACTGATGGAGGAGATACGGAGGAGATCTGAAATTTGAATTTGGGAATACGGAGGAGAGACGAATTTTTATATGTTTTGGAAGGGGTATAATGGTCATATTATTACGGAATTTTTGTTAGTTGGTTACGAAATCAATAGTTTTTAAAAATAGGGTATAGGTTAAAAGGTAGCATAAAAATAGGGTACGGCTGCAAATCTCCCAAAATTATATTATATAGATCAGATGTGACTTCAATGTTATGAGTATACACATATGCAGAGTTATCGTCCGTCAAAGATAGTTGCTTGAATACCTTTCACCTGAAAGTTATATCGTATATATAAATTAAATACTATTATTTTCTATACATATATCAGATCTTGAATACCGTTAGACATCCTTAATTCCCTGTTAAGGTTTGTAGATCGAACGGAAATGGAGAAGATTTAATTTATGGTTCATGTTTAGAGAGGTAGCTTCGACAGAGTTTTTTTTATTGATTCTCTGTAAAAAACTATTACAAAATACCTGACTTCCCAATTATATTGGAATAGAATGAAAAAATACAATCAGTAGAGAAAAGAGAAAAGTGGGCCGGATCTGTTAATAAATACAACTGGGCCAAACACCTAACTAACTATCATCAAGCCCAAATAAGGTAACTCCAACACCCCCTCCCAAGTTGGAGGGTGGTAACACGCCCAACTTGCCAAGCAACAACCTGTGTTGTCCACCTGTTAAATATTTAGTAAAAATATCAGCAAATTGAGAAGATGTAGGAACATGATGTAAGAAAATACGACCATCTGCCAACTTTGTGCGAATGAAGTGGCAATCAATCTCAATATGTTTCGTGTGCTCATGAACAAATAGGGTTTTTAGCAATGTGGAGGGCAGCCAAATTACCACAGAAAACAAGGATAGAGGTGGACAATTGAAGACCCAAATCTGTCAATAAACGAACCAACCATGCAAGCTCAGCCACCACTTTACTCATGGCCCGATATTTTGTCTCAACAGAAGAAAAGGAGATGACAACTTGTTTCTTAGATTTTCAGCTAATTAAACTACCCCCTAAAGACACACAAATATCAAAAACTGATCCGCGCTAGTCAGGGCAGAAGCCCAATCACTGTCACAAAAGGCTTGTACAGAAAAGTCAGGAGAATCATTGAAATAAACCCCAACATCAGGTGTTCAAGTACCTTAAAACATATAATGCATCAGTCATATGAGGCACACGAGGTGATTTAAAAAATTGACTAAAGTGTTGTTCATCAAAACATAAATCTGGCCTAGTATGAGAGAGAAAATTTAATTTTCCAACCAAACTTCTATAGGATTCAGGATTGGGCAGCAAGATCCCAACATCATATTTGAGTTTAACACATAACTCAAGAGGAGAAGAGACAACAGAAGCATCAGAATATTCATATTTAGCAACTAGCTCAGATATAAATTTCGTCTGATGAAAAAGTACCCTAGAATCAACATACAACATCTCAATTCTCATAAAGTAGTTAAGTAATCCTAAGTCTTTGATATTTAACTGATCGTCTGAAAATATTTTGAGTGCATTGATCTCTTGATGGTCATCCCCAGTGAGAATAATGTCGTCCACATAGACAACAAGAAACACAATAGATGAATCTGACCTTTTAATAAAAAGGGAGTAATCATTTAAGGAATGTGTATAACCTCTAGTGGAAAGTTCCTGTGACAACTTAGCATACCATTGCTTAGAGGCTTGTCTTAAACCATAATGGGATTTTCGCAACATACAAATCAAAGGAGAAGAAAGTTGAGAAAAGGAAACAAGTGTGAGGCCTTGAGAAAGCTTCATATACACCTCCTCATCTAAGTCCCCATGAAGGAAAATATTATTCACATCCTGCTAATACAAGGGCCACCCTTTCTTAATGGCAAAAGCAACTAAACACCTAATGGTACACTTTTTGACAACCGAGGAAAATATTTCATTAAAGTCAATTACTTCAATTTGTGTAATCCCTCAATACCAACCTTGCGTTATATCTTTCTACACTCCCATCAGCCTTGTACTTAATTTATACACCAATTTACACCCAATAGACTTCTTACCCTTAGGTAATTCAACTATGGACCAAGTGTTATTAGCTTCAAAGGCTTCAAATTCTTTTCTCATCGCTTCCTGCCAGACTAAACTGATAGCTGCCTGAGAATATAAATGAGGCTCAACTTCAGCTATGTGTGCAGCAGATAGGGATAAAGTAGTGGAGCTTGAAATGGAAGGAGGAAGTTGCACAACAAAATCACTAAGATACGAGGGAAAGGTGTGATTTCTGCTGCTCTTTCTAGTTGCAGGGAGAGAAGAAGAGTTTGAAGGAGTAGATGTAGAGGGAAGACCAGAAGGAATGATAGTATTAGGAGAAAAAGCAGAAGGTATAGAAGGTGAAGAAACATCAGCATAAGGTGGATTATCAGGAGAAGGTGTATGAACAAGAGGAGAATGTGGATGATCATTATATAAGATAGGATCAACAACAACTAGTGAAATAGGTACAGAAGTAAGACAATGAAGGCAGCTGGAAGAGGAAGAAGAGGATAACCTTTCTTAGAGACTAGGATATACAGATTCATGAAATAGAGCATCCCTAGAGACTAGGATATACTTGGTGGATAAGTTGTACAACTAGTAACCTTTATTACCAAATGGATAACCAATAAAAACACAAGGTACATCTCTTGGATCAAAGTTACTTCTCTCACATTTAGGCATAGTTCCATAAAAAGGACACCCAAAGGGCTTAAGATGTGATAAGAGGGCAACTTGCCGTAAAGCATTTCTTTTGTCTTCTTGAGCCGATGATCTTTCAGAAACAACCTCTCTACTCCCTCGGGGTAGGGATAAGGTCTACGTATATACTATCCTCCCCAGACCCCACTAGTGGGATTTTACTAGGTTGTTGTTGTTGTTGTTTGCCATAAAACACTTCAAATGGAGATTTGTTATGTAAGATGGTGGAGGGAAATCTGTTTATCAAATAAGTGGCTGTTAAAATACAATCTCCCCAATATTTTATTGGTAACTTAGACTAGTACATCAAGGCTCTAGCTGTTCAAGTAAGTACTTGTGCTTTCTTTCAACAATTCCATTTTGTTGAGGTGTGTGAGAACAGTTAATCTGATAAATAATTTCATTATCTAAGAAGTATTGTATGATAGAATTGGAAAGTTCAATTTCCAAGGCATTATCACTTCTAACATTTTTAACAGAAAGGTTGTGTTTTTACCATGGAAATGAAAGCCTTCAGCATAGTAAATGCATTACTTTTAGCATGTAATAAGTGAGTGCAAGTAGCTCTACTATGGTCATCCACAACGATAAGAAAGTATTTTGCCTCAGAATAAGTCTGAGTATGGTAGGGACCCCATGTGTCAACATGAATCAACTCAAACAAGGAAGCAGAAGTAGTAGAACTAGCTGAAAAAGGATAATCTTGCCTGCCTAGCAAGAGGACAAACATGGCATATAAAGGATTGCTTGGAAGATAATTCAGCAGAAATGGAAGTGATGGTTTTCATTTTAGAAAATTAAATATGGCCTAATCTATGATGACAAAGAACATCATTTTTATTTATGCTCTTCTTTTAATTACAAGGAACAACAAGAGCAATATGTAAAGCAGCCTTATTATGTGCAGTTTTACTAGAATGGTAAAAAATGGAAGCATCTTGCACATTATTTCTAAAGACAGAAACAGGAAAGCTAGATGTTCCATTAAGTTGATGGTCATGAAGAAGCTTGTACAATTCTTGGTCCACTTTACCAAGTTCCAGAAGCTTCCTCATGAAAATGTCCTGTACCAAAATACACGAGATAGAAGTAAACAAGACAAGGCAACGAAATTGTTGAATAAGCTTGTGTACAGAGATCGGATTATATTGAAAAGAAGGAATGCACAAGACATGATAAAGAGTAAAAGATGGAAGTAAAGTACATGAACCAATACAAGTAACCTTTGCCTTATAACCATTAGGCGAGGTCACCAATAAGGAGTAGGAAGAGGAGTCTGATTAGAAAGGATTTCTTAATTGGAAGTCATATGATCAGTAGCTCCACTATCTATAATCCATACATCTCTATTTACACTAGACAATATGCAGGCATGAGAATCATCATAAGTATAAACAGGCAAGGAAAGAACACTACCAGCAAAGTTAGTAGATCCCATCAGATTAGATTGAGGCTCAGGAGCAGGACTGATTTGAGTTTGCTATAGCAGGGACATGAGTTGAGAGAATTGTTGCTGACTCAAACCAGGTATAGATGAGATCCTATCAGGAGACACAGAAGCAGGTCCAACAAAAGGAGCAGTGTGAGGCTGAGCTGAGACATGGCTTCCTATACATGGCTGGAATTGAGCAGATTCAGCAGATACTATTGTAGCCAACCGCTTCCCCTTGTTGAACTTAAAATTCTATGGGTACCCATAGAGTTTGTAGCATTTCTCAATTAGGTGTCTAGGCTTCTTGCAAAACATATTCCCCTTGAATGACCAAAATCTATCTTTTGATTGTATTGTTTGGGGGGAGGGGGGGAGGGGGGAGAGAATTATTTGACATTCACATTAGCGTTGAATGATGCAGATTGTGCTGTTACCTGTGGGTTGAATTGGACTTGTCTTTGACTCTCATCCTGAAGGAGGATATTGTAATCACTATCTAATGAAGGAGGAGTCTGCAACATCAGTAAGTTACTCCTCACACCCACATACACTTCATTTGACCCCATAAGAAATTGGTGTAACTTGTCCTCTTCTTCATCCTTTTGAATATAAGGTTTTGCAACACAAGTACAAGAATTTTCATGATTTTTGCGCATTGTTCCCAATTCATCCCAAAGCTTCTTTAATTTGTCGAAATATGAAGCAACATCAATGGAACCTTGCTGAGTAGAAGCCAATTCCTTCTTTATCTCAAAGATTTTAGTTCCATTTACAGTCCCATACCTGCATTCTAACTGCTTTCAAATACTTTTAGCTGACTCCGAGTATTGTACACTTTTAGCAATGGTTGGTGAAAGGGAGCTAATTAACCAGGAAATAACCATATTGTTGCATTTGTTCCATTGACGAATCATCGCAGGATTCTCACCAAACATTGTCTTAGGACAAGATCCATCCACAAAACCTATTTTATTCTTAGTTGACAAAGAAACTATCATACTCCCATCCACCATAACCAGACCCATTAAACAGAGTACTAACTAAACAGGTTCCGGGAATATTAGAAGAGTGAATGAAAAGGGGGCTAGAAGGTTCTAGTGTATATAGAGTGGTTGTACTAGTACTAGCAGCAAGAAGAACTTCAGAATTCACCATATTAATACTAGATTGTGCACACAAACAAGTCAATTAGGCAAATTAAACATGCAATTTCAAAAAAATGAAACTAGGGTTACTGACTTTCTTTACCGAACCGAAAAATAGTAGAACCTAGAAGGAGAAAACAATCAGCTTCTCTGAGCTTAGAAAAATCCACGACGAATAGTAGAAACTCCTGTCACGACCCAAATTTTCCTCCGTAGGATGTCGTGATGGCACCTAGTCTCTAAGACTAGGTAAGCCTAACAATTTGCAAAAAAGAATTGAAATACGACTAAACCTCAACATTCAATAGATAGTATATAACTGAAAACTGCCGCTCGACATGTACAAGTAAAATCCACAACTTCCCAAAACCCGGTAGTCATAAGTCACAAGCTCTAAGGAATGTACTAACTGTCTCTATACATCGGCATCTAATAAAAATAAAGGAGAACAACATAGAAGGATAGAAGGGGACTCCGAGGTCTGCGGACGCTGGCAGATATACCTTGAAATTTCCAAGCAGCAGCACGCACTCTACTGATATCGGGGCTGGTAAGATGTACCTGGGTCTGCACATAAAATATGTGCAGAAGCGTAGTATGAGTATACCATAACGGTACAATTATGTGCCAAGCCTAACCTCGGTAGAGTAGTGACGAGGTTAGGTTAGGGCCCTACTGGAATATAAGAAGTAAGACAGAAGGAGAAATGATAAATGGAATGGCAGGTAAATGAAACAGTAAGAATGTACTGAAAGCAATAACTCAGGAAAAACAGGAGGACAATTACAACAAAACAACCTAGCAAAGATAGGAAATCAACAAGGGCTCTCCCAAGGTACTGCCTCGTAGTCCTAAAAGTAAATATGTAATAGGGGCACTCCCGAGGTATCGCCTCGTAGTCCCAAAAGTAAATATGCAACAGGGGGCGCCCCCGAGGTACTGCCTCGTAGTCCCAAAAGTAAATATGCAATAGGGGTGCTCCCGAGGTACCGCCTCGTAGTCCCAAAAGTAAATATTACACAACGGCACGACAGAAATCTCGTGCTACAACCAACCAATCCTCACGAAAAGAATTAAGAAAGTTAACACGCAATAAATACAACAAAGATGTTACAAGTAAGGAAATCCTACAGTTAAAGAACAAATACATAATCAAGGAAAAATAGGTAATTCAACTAAGCATGCTATACAAATTATAACTGAGAGATGAAACACGTAGACATGTGAGATTAGACTAAACCTTAAGGCTACTCATGCTGGAGCAACTCATTTAAGATATAAATAGGATACTACTTAGCAAAGTCCGAATTTTCAACAATTAGCCCATCTACGCACTCGTTACCTCGCGTACACGACACTCACATATCACAAATTGAGTTCGCCAAGTTATGGGTAATGTTTATCTTCGAAAATTTTTGGAATCCGGGCACGTGGGCGCGAGGGTGATTTTATCGACTTTTTGAGCGGAGTTGGGAATTGTTATAAATTGGATTATAATGAGTATTGGAGTATATATTTATGGATTTTCACATTTATTGACTAGTTTTGGAGCGTTCGGCATCGGTTTGAGTTGTTGAAAGTGCTTGGGAGCCGGTTATGGAATTTCAGAGCGAGGTAAGTCTTCTTTCTAACCTTGTAAGAGGGAATTTACCCCATAGGTGAATTGAATCCATGTGTTCTCTTATTTGCGGGGGATACGTACGCACGAGGTGACAAGAGTCTGTATGTAGCTACTAATTATGCCTATATCCGGGTAGTTTCAGATTTACACCATGCCTTGTTGATACCGTTATTTAATTATATTTACTATTTGCCTTGAAAAGAATTGAGATTGAGTATGCTTATTAGTTTCGTTGAAAAGAGTTAAAATTGAGGATTTCGAGAGTTGAAAGTTTTCATTTGAATTTCGTATTTTTGAAAAGAATTGAGGAATATTATAATAACTTGAGAAATCTATATTCAACCGCGTCACAAATATTTTCCGCGAGCGGGGTAAATTTCCACTACTCTCATGGGAGCGGGATGTTCGCGTCAGTATGTTATTAGATGTATCTATGGTTCGTGCCGTTCGACCGTCGGTAGTGCACAATTTATATTTATATGTTTAATCGGGCCGTACGACCTCGACATGATTTGCGTATGATAAATATTTGGAACTAATAATAATTGATATTGCTTCATTGGCTTGATATATAAATTATTAAATGACGAAAATAAATTTGAAAATTTCCTATTACTAAAAGAATGTTTTACTTACCTCTTGTTATTGGGTTTTCAGCTGTTTTATACAATCCATACTTAATTATAATATCAGTATCTTATTGTTAGCCCATAGTAAGTGTCAGAGTCGACCCCTTGTCACTACTTCATTGAGGTTAGACTGCATACTTATTGGGCACACATTGATTTACGTACTCATACTACACTTGCTGCAAATTTTTGTGCAGGTACATATATGTCTAGTAGCCTTGTGGGCGTAGATGTGTGGTTAATATGGGGACTTAGGTGAGATGCATTTCATATTACGATCCGCAGGCCAGCAGAGTCTCCTTCAAAGTTATTTATATTTTTCCTATCTAATTTGTATTCCGGACTGATGCTATATTTTATTTTACTCCCTAGTTGATTCTCATATACTTGTGACACCGGGATTTGGGAGTGATTATGGGTTTTCAGTATTTTAGTTGCGAAAATATTATCATTTACTCTGTAAGTTCTATATTTTGCTATTTAATTGAAGGAAATTACGATTTCAAAATACTAAAATGAGTAATTAAATTAATTAATTATTGTTGGATTTGCTGACAGCAGTGTTAGGCGCCATCACGACCTTTAATGGATTTTGGATCGTGACAACATGGTATCAGAGCACTAGGTTCACTTAGGTCTCACGAGTCATGAGCAACTCTAGTAGAGTCTTGCGGATCGGTAAGAAGACGTCTGTACTTATCTTAGAGAGGCTACAGGGCTGTTAGGAGCACTTCCCTTATTGATTCCTCATTGTGTGATTTTATTCCTTTGAGGCTTATGCCTTTATTTCCTTCCTATTCAGTCTTATGCAACGTGAAGCGCTTGTTATAAATTGGGAATCGAGGAATTGTAATGGTACTACAGATGTAGTGCAGGATGTTTCTCCCTGCGTATTTGATTGGGCTATTATCGTCGCCTTGCGGAAGGCCGTTCTGTCGTTTCAGCTCAGTATCAGTATTACCTAAGGTTTTGAGATTTGGAATTGATTGTTATAACAATTCATGCGTGGCTATCATACAATGTTTGTGTAATGGTAGGATGCTTGTCTATGCGTCGAGGCAGTGAATGAGTTGAAATGAGGTTTTACTTAGTACATGATTTAGAGATTCAGTATTTTATTTCCGGCAGAGGAAAGACAACCAGACTGTGAGTGCTCAGGTTTGGGTTGATGGGGTAACGAGACTTGGTATTTTTGAGAGTGGTGGAATTTTCATCTGTGATGTGGTATCGTCATCCTTGTTGAATGCGTTAAGTTCTCCGGTGTTATAGTCTTCTTCAGTATGCCTTTGGGACAAAGTACTGCAAAATAGTGCCGGGGAGGCGACCGTTAGAGATCGCGGTGTGCGATGGTTCATGATTGAATTGGTGTTCCTAATGTCGAGGGCTCAAGGAAGATGATCTTCGGGGAGGTTTAGAGCTGGTGGCGATATGTTGGTTCAGGTGCTACGGAGATGGATTTTGATTTAAGGCAACAACTGGGCAGCGAAGGATGAGGAAGGACATATGTGAGGTGTCTTGCGGTGGTTAAATTTCTAGAAGTCCAGGTGTAAGAAGTAGAAGTCGAGTAGTTGCTTAAAGAAGAGGGTTTGGACAAAGTGGGAGAGTGGCAGAGTAGCATATGGTTTCTGTGTTAGTTGCACGCCTTGAGGAAAGTTTAGAGTGATTTGGGATTCACGGTGGACAGTGACTAGGTCTACGAGCTTAATTTGGAATATTGGCTGCTATATGGAGGAAGAATGGATACGACGGAAATGAGTTGCTTGATATGAATAAGGATACAACATGACTTTGGATTGGAATGTATTGTCGCACCTTTAGTTGATGTCCATGAAGGGTGAACGGACTTGTACAACTGGTGAATGAGCTCGTGCTCAGGATGGTTTAAGGATTTCATAATAACGGTACTCAGTGCAGCGTCGTTGGAAGGTGTCGGCATGGACTTTCCACAGGTGAGTTATCTGTTGTGAGCAGATTAGCGGTTGCATGATGTTGACAAAGCTTCAACGAAGAATTTTGTTGGCTATCCGGTAAGAGGTCGAATATGTAAATATGGCTAGTGATTCAGAGTATTCATAAAATTATTAACAGGGAGATTTCGAGAAATTTGGTGGGTCAATTATGCGAGATCGTGTCAATAAGGAAGGAGGAGTCTTGGTGGGTTCCATGGCTATGTAATTGTAGCTTCAAGCTGTCACGCCCCGAACTATGGCCTGGGCGTAACACGGCACTCGGTGCCTGACTGCATGCGACCGAGCGAACCAACTGTGTGGCTGGATCAACATGTGGTATAATTATGAACTAGAGGTAAATGTAAATCATGATAGTCTGCTAAAAGGTCTGACTGAAATATCATAGATGCAGAAAAATACTGAAAGGTCTGCAAGTATAAACAAGTAGCCGACAAGGCTAATACATGAAAGCCTGCTAATATCTGACTGACTGGGTTATAGTCTACGAAGCCTCTAAAGAATACTGAAAACGCCAACTGTTTACCAGGACAAGGTCCCCGGTATACCTTATTAACTGAAATAATATAATGACTAAAACAAAAGAGAGATAAGGCCCCGAAAGACAGGGGCTCACCAATAGCTGATACGAGATGTCCTAGCAAGCTGAATCGTCGACCTGTAAATCGTTACCTGCATCGCGAGATACAGGCCCCGGGCAAAAGGGGTGTCAGAACATTTGAATTGTACTGGTATGTAAAATAGCTGAACAAAAGAACTGTAAATACTGAAACTGAAACTAAACTGCTAGCTGATAAACTGATAACTGAACAAGGAAGTAAGGATGTGAATACTCCCTCTTCTGAATGATGAACAACCTGTTTAACTGAATATTAAACTGCGGCCTCAGGCCCAATATATATATATATATGTGCACAACTGCGGCCTCGGGCCCAAGTATACGTATACATAACTGTGGCTTCAGGCCCAAAGATGTATAAAGCATAAACTGCGGCCTCGGGCCCAAATACAGGTGTTCAATATTTAAGAATATAAAATCAGGAACTGAGAATCATATTACAATACATGATACTGAAATAATGAGCCATACTGGGTTACATGATACTGGAATAGTGAATAGGATTAGACTGAGATGAGTATTCATAACAAGTTGATTTGTCATAACTGAAACTCATAGAATATCGAATGATAATGAGACTATGCCATCTAGAGAATAGAAGTCCTACTACTGATCAGGGAACTAAGGCATAGTTCCTTTCTGAGGAGACTGGTAATGATTATAATGAATAGGACGTAGGGAGAATCATAGACATTCCCAAACGTAAAGAGTTAGCCTTACATACCTTAACTTCCCGCTCTTGAGCGTAATACAACGTTTGTCAATCCTTTCAACTTCAATCTATAGCAATACAAGTCAAAGGGATTCCACATTAGCTATAATGCTCATGTTTTGGTCACTTAAGCATTTTGTCAAACACTTGGTAAAAATAAAGCTTCATAGTCCTTATTAATGGTGTCTCTACATCCAACAACCCATTCTCTTGTTCCTAGATAAATTCTAAGGTCTCAAATGATTACACCGACATTATTCTTCATCACCCATAAGGCAAACAACACTCTTAACCAATAATCAACACTCAACACCCCAACCCTATAATCGTTCATGCTTTTCTATCAACCCCAACAACTCATGTCTCATGAACTAGGATTTATAATCATTAAACCAATGCTAGAATCAATTAGAGGGTGAAGACATTACCTTTTCGAAGTTCAAACCCTTGATTTTCGAGTTCTAGGCTTCTTTCTCTCAACAATGATGTCCCAATCGAATATCTAATGATATGGAGGGTTTACCCATGTTAATAAGATGTTGGAAAAGTGAAATTAACTTAGAATCACCATTAGAACTTACCTTGGGTGGTGGAAGGACCCTTAAGGAGTTAGGTTTTTTGAGAGTTCCCCTTTCTAGAGCAAGTTTTTATGTTTTGGGGCTGTGGGGGACGAAATATAACTTTGAAACGACCCCCCACGCGCGAGTTCGTGCACCTGGAGGCTTGTTCGCACGAGAGTTCGCGCTCAGTGGCAGTAACACTGCCTCCCACGCGCGAGTTCGCGCACCTGAAGGATTGTTCGCGCGAGTGTTCGCGCATACGCGTACTGTTCCGAAAAACGCACATAACTTTTTGCACAGAGATCTATTCAGGCTCCATAATATATCGTTGGAAAGCTATTTGAAAGGCATACAACTTTCATGCTTTGAGTTTTCTCCAATTCCTTACACATTTTCACTAAAACTTGATGGAAGATAGACCTTCTGCAACTTAGTCGACTCTTTCCATTTTGATTTTTGAAACAACTATTTTACCCGCAATCATCCCGTTGGGACTTCACATGTTCAAAATATAATCTTCCCACTCATTTATCACATTCACACCTAAGCCGAATTTACGAGGTGTTACATTATCTCCCCCTTGGGATCATTCGTCCTCGAATGATGATCCTGGTTGCAACTATGACTATCTATGGACATTAAACGAGTTTTATGATGATATGCGAATATTGAAATATCATGAATACATGTGTATCCAACTGAATGAGCACGTGATCACTAAATACTAAGTTGAGTAAATACTAAAGAACATGGAGATTATAATATAAGAACTGAATGGAAAGGTCAGTTACCTTCCACATTTTCCTTTTGCCCTTCAAAGAGATGGGGATATCTGGACTTCATGTCCTCCTCGGCTTCCCATGTAGCCTCTTCAATCTTTTGATTCCTCCAAAGCACTTTTACTGAAGCAATTTCCTTAGTTCTGAACTTGCGAATTTGACGATCAAGAATAGCTACTGGAATTTCTTCATAAGATAGGCTGTCTTTAACCCCTATAACCTCTGTAGGAACCACAAGTGACGGGTCTCCCACGAATTTCTTCAACATGGACACATGGAACACTGGGTGTACAACAACTAGTTCTTGTGGCAATTCCAACTCATAAGCCACCTGTCCGATCCTTCGCAGGATTCTATATGGACCAATATAGCGGGGACTAAGTTTCCCCTTCTTCCCAAATCTCATAACGCCTTTCATGGGCGATACTTTCAAAAACACCCAATCATCAACTTGGAACTCTAAGTCCCTACGCCGCACGTTCGAATAGGACTTTTGGCGACTTTGAGCTGTCTTCAAATGCCTTTGTATTAAGTTGACTTTCTCCATAGCCTGATAGACCAAATCGAGTCCTAACAACTCCGTTTCTCTGACTTCGAACCAACCAATTGGTGATCTGCACCTTCGCCCATACAAAGCTTCGTACGGTGCCATCTTGATACTGGAGTGATAGCTGTTATTGTAAGCAAACTCAATGAGAGGTAGATGATCGTCCCAACTACCTTTAAAATCAATAACACACGCCCTCAACATATCATCCAGAGTCTGAATGGTGCGCTCCGCCTGTCCATCTGTCTGAGGGTGAAAAGCGGTGCTGAGGTTCACCCTTGTGCCCAATCCCTTCTGAAAGGATTTCCAAAATTTTGCTGTGAACTGCGCACCACGATCTGAGATAATGGACAAGGGAGTCCCATGCAATCGGACAATTTCTTTGATGTACAACTTGGCATAATCCTCGGCCGAATCTGTAGCCTTTACCGGTAAGAAGTGAGCTGACTTGGTAAGTCGATCTACAATCACTCAAATCGAATAATGCTTTCGGAACGAGCGAGGTAGACCGGTTATGAAGTCCATGTTTATCATCTCCTATTTCCAAATGGGAATTTCTATATTCTGAGTTAAACCGCCAGGCCTCTGGTGTTCGACTTTCACCTGCTGGCAATTTGGACACTTAGCCACGAAATCTGCTATATTCTTTTTCATATCGTTCCACCAATAAACCTCCTTAAGATCGTGATACATCTTTGTGGAATCGGGGTGAATAGAATACCTAGAGTTGTGGGCTTCTGACATAATCCTCTCTCTGAGCCCATCTACGTTTGGAACACATAGTCTGCCTCTGTATCTCAAGGTACTATCATCTTCCCCTTGTTCAAAAGCCATAGTCTTGTGGTTGTGAATTCCCTCCTTCAGCTGCAATAAGTAGGGATCACTGAACTGTTTTTCCTTCACTTCAGCTACTAAGGAGGATTCAGCCCTGTTCTGGAGAACAACGCCACCATCTTCGGAGTCCAAAAGTCGAACTCCTAGACTTGATAAGCGGTACTTCCTTCACCATAGCTTGCTTGTCTACCTCAACATGAGCTAAGCTGCCCATAGAACGCCGACTGAGAGCATCGGCTACAACATTTGCTTTTCCTGGATGATAGAGGATATCAACATCATAATCTTTAAGTAATTCGAGCCACCTTCTCTGACGTAGATTTAATTCTCTTTGCTTGAAGATGTACTGGAGGCTCTTGTGATCTCTAAAAATGTCAACATGTACCCCATACAAATAATGGCGCCAGATCTTAAGCGCAAACACCACAGCTGCTAATTCAAGATCATGAGTCGGATAATTCTTCTCATGGGCCTTGAGTTGTCTCGACGCGTAGGCTATGACTTTACCGTGCTGCATTAATACACACCCAAGACCAACCCCTGAAGCATCGCAATAAACCACGAACCCCTCGGTTCCTTCCGGTAGTGTCAGGATTGGAGTTGAAGTCAACCTCTTCTTTAGCTCCTCAAAACTTTTCTCGCACGCGTCCGACCATTGAAACTTGACTTTCTTCTGAGTTAATCTAGTTAAAGGGGACGAGATAGAAGAAAATCCCTCTACAAAACGCCTGTAATAGCCTGCTAGACCCAAGAAACTTCTTATATCGGAGACTGAGGTGGGTCTAGGCAAATTCTTCACTACCTCTAGTCCACCTTCACGCCTTCCCCTGAGATGACATGGCCCAAAAATGCTACTGATTTCAACCAGAATTCACACTTAGAAAATTTTGCATATAGCCTGTGATCCTGCAGTGTCTGCAACATAATTCTCAGATGTTCGGCATGGTCAGTCTCGCTACGGGAATAAATCAAGATGTCATCAATAAACACGATAACAAACAAATCAAGATAAGGCTTGAAGACATTACCAAAAAAGCTGCTGGTGCATTCGTTAAACCAAATGACATTACCAAAAATTCGAAGTGCCCATATCGAGTCCTAAAAGCTATTTTTGGAATATCAACTTCCTTAACACTCAACTGATGGTATCCCGATCTGAGGTCAATCTTGGAATAACACTGGGCACCCTGAAGTTGATCAAATAAATCATCTATTTTGGGAAGATGGTACTTGTTCTTGATGGTGACTTTATTCAACTGACGATAGTCAATGCACATACGCAAAGACCCATCCTTCTTTCGGACAAACAAGACCGGTGCGCCCCAAGGTGAGACACTTGGCCTTATAAATCCCTTATCTAGAAGATTTTTCAACTGGACTTTTAGCTCTTTCAACTCTGCTGGAGCCATTCTGTAAGGCGGAATAGATATCGGCTTAGTGCCTGGAAGTAGATCAATTCCAAAGTCAATCTCTCTATCGGGAGGGATTCCGGGGAGATCTTCGGGAAACACTTCTGGAAACTTATTCGCAATAGGTACCGACTGGAGAGTGGGGATCTGAGCATCTGCATCTTTAACTCGAACCAGGTGATAGATATATCCCTTGGAGATCATCTTTCTGGCTTTAAGGTAGGAAATAAACCTACCCCTACGTGTTACTACATCACCCTTCCATTCTAAGACTGGTTCACCGGGAAATTCAAAACTTACTATTTTGGTTCTACAACCCACTTTGGCATAACATGACTCTAACCAATCCATGCCCATGATCACATCAAAGTCTAACATCTCCAATTCTACTAAGTCTGCTACAGTAAGACGATGACGCACTTTAACTGGACATCCCCTATAGATACACCTTGCTATAACTGATTCTCCAACTGGAGTGGACACTTCAAAGGGTTCACACAACTTTTCTGGTTCTACCCCAAATATCTTTGCAATATATGGGGTTACATAAGATAGGGTGGATCCCGGATCTATAAGAGCATAGACATCAAAAGTGAATATTGTTAGCATACCTGTGACAACATCTCCACGAGCCTCTGTATCCTGACGGTCTGCTAGTGCATACAAGCGGTTTCGTCCACCGCCTGCATTATTAGACTTTGCTGCGCCGCGCCCTTGCCTGAGAGTTATGATGGGCTGCTAAATTAGTGGACTGAGCTACATTGCCTCCATTGTTCTGCTTTGCCGATGGACAATCCCTCAAGAAGTGGCCCTGCTGACCGCACCCAAAGCAACCATTTGTGCCCAAACGACACAACCCTGGGTGCCTCTTACCACACGTGTTGCAAATAGGGTGACCAGGGACTCTGTAGCCCATACTAGCCTGTGACTGTGAGTCTGCTGTTCTGAAATTCTGGTTTTTCTTGTTAAACTTTGATCTCTGAACCGGTGCACTAGCTGAAGGGATTTTGATTTCCTGAAGAACTGGCGATTGCCTCCTGCTTGAGATCCCCCATGGCTGAAATTTCCTGCAGACTTAGCTCTCTTGCTGAATTCCCTCTCCTTCTCTCTCCATAGCCGCTCTTCTTCCTTCAACCTGTTTTTGTTCCCTTGAACAAAGGCAACCATATTAGTGATGGTCATGTCATTATTCTGAACAGCTATATTAGCATCAGCAAACAAATCATCTGAAAGCCCCAACACAAACCGCCTAACTCTGGCCCTCATATCACGTACCATTTCCGGAGCATACTTGGCCAGAGAGACGAACTTTAGGTAGTACTCATTCACACTCATATCATTCTATCTGAGTCTCTCAAACTCCAAAGCCTTAGCTTCCAAAACCTCAATGGGTAGAAAGTGCTCAAGGAACGCATCTGCAAACTCCTTCCAAGTCGCAGGATCCGCATCCTCCCCTCGGGACTCTTCCCATGTTTCATACCAAGTGTTGGCAATATCCTTCAGCTGGTACGCAGCAAGCTCTGCTGCCTCAGTGTCTGTAGCATGCATCACTCGAAATGTCTTTTGAACCTCATCAATGAAGTTCTGCGGATCCTCATCCTTTTTGGAGCCTGTGAAGACGGGAGGTTTCATGTTGAGGAATTCCCTAGACCTGGAACTACCCGTCTCATGAACACCACTGGTCCCCTGCCTTTGAGCCTGGGTAGCAACAATCTAGGTGAGCAACTGGATAGCTCCCCTGACATCCATGTCTGAAGCACTAGGCACTGAACCCGGTGCAACCCCCTGGGCCGGAGTGTCCTCCTCCTGAGCAGCATTAGCTGTGGCCCCCTGGCTAGTAGCTGAGGCCCTCCTGGTGTACTTTCTTTTTGCAGGCATTTTTCTGAAATACGCAATTCGCACGGGTTAGAAAGATTCCTGAAAGCATAGCTCTAACTGCACGATCTAGAGTATGAAAGAAATGGAACAATCCTAGATGTCTTGGTGGTCAACTGTTTACATGTGTGGCGCACACACACACATAAAAGAGACCCCACTGGACACGGCTTCATAGACTCCCTAGGACTCTTGAACCTAGGGCTCTGATACCAAGCTTTGTCACGCCCCGAACTATGGCCTGGGCGTAACACGGCACTCGGTGCCTGACTCTATGCGACCGAGCGAACCAACTGTATGGCTGGATCAACATGTGGTATAACTATGAGCTAGAGGTAAATGTAAATCATGATAGTCTGCTAAAAAGTCTGACTGAAATATCATAGATACGGAAAAATACTAAAAGGTCTGCAAGTATAAACAAGTAGCCAACAAGGCTAACACATGAAAGCCTGCTAATATCTGACTGACTGGGTTATAGTCTACGAAGCCTCTAAAGAATACTGAAAACGCCAACTGTTCACCGAGACAAGGTTCCCGGTATACCTTATTAACATAAATGATATAATGACTAAAACAAAAGAGAGATAAGGCCCCGAAAGACTGGGGCTCACCAATAGCTGATACGAGATGTCCTAGCAAGCTGAATCGTCGACCTGTAAATCGTTACCTGCATCGCGAGATACAGGCCCCGGGCAAAAGGGGCGTCAGTACATTTGAATTGTACTGGTATGTAAAATAGCTAAACAAAAGAACTGTAAATACTGAAACTAAAACTGAAATGCTAGCTGATAAACTGATAACTGAACAAGGAAGTAAGGATGTGAATACTCCCTCTTCTGAATGATGAACAACCTGTTTAACTGAATATTAAACTGCGGCCTCAGGCCCAATATATATATATATATATATGTGTGTGTGTGTGTGTATGTGTGTGTGTGTGTGCACAACTGCAGCCTCGGGCCCAAGTATACGTATACATAACTACGACCTCAAGCCCAAAGATGTATAAAGCATAAACTGCGGCCTCGGGCCCAAATATAGGTGTTCAACATTCAAGAATATAAAATCAGGAACTGAGAATCATATTAAAATACATGATACTGAAATAATGAGCCATACTGGGTTACATGATACTGGAATAGTGAATAGGATTAGACTGAGATAAGTATTCATAACAAATTGATTTGTCATAGCTGAAACTCATAGAATATCGAATGATTATGAGACTATGCCATCTAGAGAATAGAAGTCCTACTACTGATCAGAGAACTAAGGCATAGTTCCTTTCTGAGGAGACTGGTAATGATCATAATGAATGGGACGTAGGGAGAATCATAGACATTCCCAAACGTAAAGAGTTAGCCTTACATACCTTAACTTCCTGCTCTTGAGCGTAATACAACGTTTGTCAATCCTTTCAACTTCAATCTATAGCAATACAAGTCAAAGGGATTCTACATTAGCTATAATGCTCATGTTTTGGTCACTTAAGCATTTTGTCAAACACTTGGTAAAAATAAAGCTTCATAGTCCTTATTAATGGTGCCTCTACACCCAACAATCCATTCTCTTGTTCCTAGATAAATTCTAAGGTCTCAAATGATTACACCAACATTATTCTTCATCACCCATAAGGCAAACAACACTCTTAACCAATAATCAACACTCAACACCCCAACCCTATAATCGTTCATGCTTTTCTATCAACCCCAACAACTCATGTCTCATGAACTAGGATTTATAATCATTAAACCAATGCTAGAATCAATTAGAGGGTGAAGACATTACCTTTTCGAAGTTCAAACCCTTGATTTTCGAGTTCTAGGTTTCCTTCTCTCAACAATGATGTCCCAATCGAATATCTAATGATATGGAGGGTTTACCCATGTTAATAAGATGTTGAAAAAGTAAAATTAACTTAGAATCACCATTAGAACTTACCTTGGGTGGTGGAAGGACCCTTAAGGAGTTAGGTTTTTTGAGGGGTCCCCTTTCTAGAGCAAGTTTTTATGTTTTGGGGCTGTGGGGGACGAAATATAGCTTTAAAATAACCCCCCACGTGTGAGTTCGTGCTCCTGGAGGCTTGTTCGCGCGAGAGTTCGCGCTCAACGGCAGTAACACTGCCTCCCACACGCGAATTCGGGCATCTGAAGGCTTGTTCGCGTGAGTGTTCGCGCATACGCGTACTGTTCCAAAAAACGCACATAACTTTTTGCACAGAGATCCGTTTGGGCTCCATAATATATCGTTGGAAAGCTATTTCAAAGGCCTACAACTTTCACGCTTTGCATTTTCCCCAATTCCTTACGCATGTTCACTAAAACTTGATGGAACACAGACCTTCTGCAACTTAGTCGACTCTTTCCATTTTGATTTTTGAAACAACTATTTTACCCACAATCATCCCGTTGGGACTTCACATGTTCAAAATATAACCTTACCACTCATTTACCACATTCACACCTAAGCCGAATTTATGGGGTGTTACACAAGCTAAGTGGGAGAGCCCCACCATCTACAATTGGATTGTATGGTTGTTTACTTGTAAGGTTTCTGGTTATCGGCATATTGGCAGGTTATTACGATTAAGGAAAGAGAACATCAGTGGCAATTTGAGCAAAGGATTTGGGGGAAATATGTACTATATTTGGCTTTAATCGATTCATGTTCAGGCTTTGGAAAGACTCAGAGTTTATGCTTCGTGTAGATGTGATGTACAAGAAAGGTGATTCAGCCGGGTGCTTCTTTGAGAGGGTGTTCATGTGCTAGGAGAGCCTTGGAGTTGATTATATTCGGGACCAAGTCGAAGAGGGTGACTCTCTACAACGGTCCTAGTAGATTCAAAAGTTAAAGTGCGGTGCCTAAGGATTTCGAGTCTGTAGTATGGTTAAGTATCGAACTTTTGCTGTGGGTTATGAAAGGGGCTTGGAGTGTTCTATGTTATTTTCAATCTGCGGTGTAGCATTGGAGGAATGGGAGAAAATAACTTTGGATTCATAGAGGAATTTTCAGAATGGGTGTTCCAGTTGGAGATGCAAATGTGCGCACAAGGAGGGTATGAGATGGTTCGCGGGTTTTGAGACAATGTGCCCTCGTGAAATGGGGACACTCAGGACGAGTGCGTAATTGAGTTCATTACGAGTTTAATGGAGCTATTATTATTCCTAAGGCAAGCCCGGGGTAAATTAGAAGAAGTTGGATCGGTTAGCAATGGTTGAATTGGCACAATGATGGCAATGATCAGCTTCTTCATATGACAAGTACATACCACCACAATTCATATGTGTAACTTAACACGCTGAAGAAGCTGATCATTGCCATCATTGTGCCGATTCAACCATTACTAACCAATTCGACTTCTTCTAATTTACCCTGGGCTTGCCTTAGGAATAATAATAGCTCCATTAAACTCGTAACGAACTCAATTACGCACTCGTCCCGAGTGTCCCCATTTCACGGGACCACATTGTCTCAAAACCTACGAACCATTTCATACCCTCCTTGTGCGCTCATTCGCATCTTCAACTGGTACACTCATTCGGAAAATTTCTCTACGAACCCCAAGTCACTTTCTCTCATTCCTCCAATTGCTACACTGCAAGTCGAAGATATCATAGAACACTCCATGCCCCTTTCTCATAATCCGCTACAAAAGCTCGATTCTTAACCATACCGCGGGCTTCAAATCTGTAGGCACCGCACTTTAACTTCTGAATTTACTAGGACCGTTGTTGAGAGTCACCCACTCTGGCTTGGTCCCAAATATTATCAAATCCAAGGCTCTTCTAGCACATGAACACCCCCTCAAAGAAGAATCCAGTGGAATCACTTTCCTTGTAACTCACATCTATACGAAGCATAAATTATGAATCTTCCCCAAGCGAACATAATCGATAAGGCCAATTTTTGCACACATTCCTCAAATTCTTTGCTCAACTCACCACTGATGACCCTCTTCCTTAGTCATAATATCCCACACATATGCCGATAACCAGAAATCTCACAAATAGACGACCATGCAATCCAACCGTAGGCGGTGGGACTCTCCCGCTTAGCTTGAAGCTACTATTGCATAACTCTAGAACCCACCAAGATTCTTTATTCATCGTTGAACTGATCTTGCACAACCAACTCGCCAAATTCCTCAAAATCCTTCTGTTTAACCTTTCAAGAAAACTTTGAATCACTAACCACATTCACATATTCAACCTCTTACCGGATAGCCAATCGAATTCTTCGCAGAACCTTCGTCAACTACGCGACCGCTGACCTACTCACATGAGATAACCCACATGTGGAAATTACATGCCGACACCTTCCAACGTTGCTGCACTGGGTACAATTACTACGAAATCGATAACCCATCCTGAGCCCGTGTTCATTCACCAGCTATACAAGTCCGTTCACCCCTCATGGACGTCAACTAAAGGTGCGACAATACATTCCAATCCAAAGTCATGTTGTATCTTTCTTCATATCAAGCAATTCTTTTCCGTCGTATCCAATCTTCCCCTGTATAGTAGCCAGTATTCCAAATTAAGCCCGTAGACCTAGTCACTATCCACATGAAATCCCTAATCACTCTAACTTTCACAAGGCGTGTAGTCACCATACCATAGAACCTATATGCTACTCTGCCCCAATGGCGAATTGAAGAAGACCGCAATATCGGCGAACTTAACATATTCAGTAAGGATAATGACACCACATCACGGATGAAGATTCCACCACGCTCGAACACCAAGTCTCATTACTCCATCAACCCAAACCTGAACATTCATAGTCCGGTTGCCTTCCTCGGCCGAAAATAAAATACTGAATCTCTGAATCATGCACTGAGCAAACTTCCTTCCAAGTTATTCAATGCTTCGTCACATAGACAAGCATCCTACTATCACCTCACTACTGTGCGATAATCACTCATGAGCATCATAGCAACCTGCGCATAGCCCTAAAGCTCTCAGAAGTACATCTACTGAGTTGAAAACACATAATATCCTTCCGCATGGTGATGACAATAGCCCAATCAATTTTGCAGGGAGAAACATCGTGCACCACATCTGTAGTACCATTACAATTCCTCGATTTGCAATTGATAGCAAACGCTTCACATCTCATAAGATTGAATAGGACATAAATAAAGGCACAAGCCTACGAGGAATCAAATCGCACAATGAGGAATCAAGAAGGGAAGTGCTCCTAACAGCCATGTAGCCTCTCGAAGATAAGTACAGACGTCTCTGTACCGATCCGCAGGACTCTACTAGACTCGCTCATGACTTGTGAGACCTAAGTGAACCTAGTGCTCTGATACCATATTGTCACGACCCAAAATCTATTAAAGGTCGTGATGGCGCCGGACACCACTGTCAGGCAAGCCAATACCAAATAGTTAATTAAATCCTCATTTTAATATTTTTGAAATCATAAATTTTCTTCAATTTAATAGATGAATTTTACAGATTAAATAATGATGTTTTTCACTTTCAATACTGAATATCCCATGATCATCCCAGAACCCGATGTCACAAGTGCATGAGCATTTACTAGGAAATAAAATAAAACAAAATACAACATCTGTCCGAAATACAAATATGGACAGGAAAGAAAAATACAAACACTCTGAAGGAGACTCTGTTGGCTACGGATCGTAACATGGAATACAGCTCACCTAAGTCCCCGCATCAACCACGCTGCTGCGCCCAAAAGGCCACTAAACATACATGTGTGTGTATAACAAAATGTACAACAAGTGTAGTATGAGTACGAAAACAACGCGTACCCAGTAAGTATCCAGTCTAACCTCGAAGAAGTAGTGACGAGATGTTGACTTCGACACTTAATAGTGGTCCAATGATATTAGGTATAGTAAATAAGTGGATAAATATGAAACAGAGTAAATATAGGAAATAAACATGTATAAAATACATGATACAATTCCTCTCTTTACAATTTTACTCAAGCTCTCAACTAGCAAGTTCCCTCCGTAACCGGAGCATATATATATATATATATATATATATATATATATATATATATATATATATATATATATATATATATATATATATATATATATAGGAAATGCCGAGGAGTACGGCCCAATCCAACATAAAAGTAAACTATGCACTATCGAGGGTCAAACGACGCGAACCATAGATACATCTATTAACCTGCCAAGGCAAAAGGCCCTTTCCCATGAGAGTGTGATACATAAATCCTGCCGAGGCGAACGACCCGATCCCATAAGAGTAGTATAAGGAAATCCCCCGCTCGCGAATCATACGAGCGACGTGGTCAAATATAATTTTTACATTTAAATCATATCTCTTTCTTGATTCTTTTCAAAATAAGGAAAATTCAACTTGAAGCTTTTTAAGGAAATCACCTCGTTCGCGAAACATACATGCGACACGGTTACACATAGATTTCTTAAGTTATTATAATATTCTTCAGTTCTTTTTGAAATCACGAAGTTCAAATGAAAACTTTTAAGTTCCCAACCTTTCCTCAATTTTAACTCCTTTCAAAACATTTAATAAGCTAACTCAATCTCGCTTCTTCTCAACAAACAATAAACAGAAATCAACAACGCATGATGTAAGCCTAAAACTACCCGGACAATAGGCATAGTTAGTAGCTACATATGGACTCTCGTCACCTCGTGCGTACATAGCCCCCATAAATAGAAGCACATATTATTTTATTTCACCTATGGGGTTAATTCCCTCTTACTAGGTTAGAAAGGAGACTTACCTCGCTCTGAAATTCCACAACCGGCTCCCAAGCTCTTCTGGCAACTCAAACCCATGCCCAACACTCCAAAACTAGCCAATAAACATGCAAAGCAATGAAAATATACTCTAATACTCGTAACAATTCAATTTACAACCATTCCCATCTCCTCTCGAAAAGTCGATAAAATTACCCTCGGGCCCACACGCACGGATTCCTAAATGTTTCAAAGATAAACATTACCCATAACATTACGAACTCAAATATATGGTTTATTCTCAATTTCATGCCAAATTCGTGGTCAAAATCCAAAAATACCAAATTCTAGGTTTTTCTTTAAAATCCCAAATTTCTACAAATTTTCATGTTAAGATCTTCCTAAAACCATGTATTTAACTTACAAGAGGTAGGATAAACTTACCTTGACATAAATGATGAAGAACCCCCACTTGAAGCTCTCCAAAAATCGTCCAACCAAGAGAAAATGGAAGAAACTGGGCCAAATCCCCTTTTTAAAGAAACCTCACTGCCCAGCGATCCTCGCACCTGTGGTCACTTGACCGTTTCTGCGGTTCCACAGGTGCGGCAAATGATCCACTTCTGCGGTCCTCCTCGAGACCCCTCAACTCCGCATCTGCGGTCGCGATCCGTTCATGCGTCTTCGCTTCTGCGGCTCTACGCACGCAAGTACGCTCCCGCTTCTGCGGAACTCGACAGCATCTGCGGTTCCAACCTTCTCCAGCCTAAGCTGCTTCTGCAACCCTCATGGCTGCTTTTGCGACCTCATGGCCGCTTCTGCGGCTCCGCACCTACGACCCTCACCTCGCAGGTGCGGTTACACCAGAAGACAACAGCCTCAGCAATTCCATAAGGCCAAATTCAATCCTTAACCATCCGGAATCCACCCGAGGCCCCTAGGACCCCGTTCAATCACACCAACCAGTTCCAAAACATAACGCAGACCTGATCGAGGCCTCAAATCACATCAAACGATGCTAAAACCATGAGTCGCACTCCAATTCAAGCTTAATGAACTTTCAAACTTAAAACTTCTACATTCGATGCCGAAACCTATCAAATCACGTCCGATTGACCTCAAATTTTGCACACAAGTCTTATTTGACATTACGGACCTACTTCAACTTCCGGAATCGGAATCCGACCCCAATATCAAAAAGTCAACTTCCGGTCAAACTTCTTAAAAATCTTCAAATTTCTAACTTTTGCCAAATGACTCCCAAAATGACCTACGGACCTCCATATTCACTTTCGGATGCGCTCCCATTACTAGAACCACCATAGGGAGCTATTCCCAGATTCGAAATCCCAAACAGACATAGATAACATTGAAATGCACTTCAATCCAAATTTATGAAATTCTTCTAAAGTGCTACCTTCCATAATAGGCGCCGAAACGCTCCCGGGTCACCTAAAACCCGATCTGGACATACGCCCAAGTCCTAAATCATCATACAAACCTGATGGAACCTTCAAATCCTGATTCCGAGATTGTTTACTCAAAATCCAATCTTAGTCTATTCTTCCAATGTAAGGATTTCGAAATGACACTTAGTGGTGGGCGAGTTATTTGAAAAGTGGTAAAGATTATATTCATTTATGCTCATGTGCTATAATGTAAACATGTGTCTCAAAATTTTGGGAACTCCCTTCCCTTTCTTGTGGAGCGGGCCGAATGCCTCAGCAATATATTGATGCATCTATGGATCACGCCGCTCGTCCCTTGGTAGTGTACACATTATTCTGGATCGGGCTGAACGACCTCGACAGAATCGTGCGTCATATCACGAGATAAATCTTTCCACTGATTCCCGACTCCTTATATGGTATTTCTTACTTAATTGATATTGCTACTTGACATTTATGAGACATTAAAGTAGAATATGAGATTTAGAAATTCCTGCTCTAAAGGAAATATTTGGAAGATTATGTAACTTACAAATTTACCCCATTATTGCCGTATGCTTCATACCTCCTCAAGTTTTATTGTTTCATTGGACCTTTAGTAAGTGTTGATGTCGACTTCTCGTTACCACTTTTTCGGAGTTAGGCTAGATACTTATTGGGTACGCGTTGGTTTACATACTCATACTGCACTTCTGCACTATATGTGGAGGATTTAACAGGTTTATTTGATGATCATCTTGGCGCGTAGGCGTACCTGTTGAGGTGACTTTATGTGAGTTGCATTCCAGGCTACGTATCGCAGTCCACCGAGTCTCCATTGTACTATTTATTTTATCCCGTCTTAATACATTCGGGACAGATGTTTGTATTATTATTGCATTCCTTAGAAATTTGCTCATGTATTAGTGACACCAGGTTTTGGGGCTTTTCCTTCGGGTTATTCATTGTTGTGGTTCATGTAAGTATTTTTATTACTTTGTAAATTCTATTTTATACTATTCAATTACAAAAAATTTTGATTTCAAAAATACTAAAATGAGTAATTTAATTAGTAAATCACCGTTGGCTTGCCTAACGGCAGCGTTAGACGCCATCACGACCTATAGTGGATTTTGGGTCGTGACAGAGGAGGACATGCAGAGCATATACCCATACTTATTCCGTACTCCATGTACGATTATAGACCCATTCAAGGACGAGCATTTGTTTAAGAGGTGGAGAATGTAACAACCCGATCAGTCATTTTGCTTTGTAGAACCCCGCTGCATTAAATAAGACTTCCCGTATGTGCTTTTACTGTTTTATGATTTGCTGGGGATGGTTAGTTCGGGTTTGGAAAGGTTCGGGTTGAAATCGAAATACTTAGATCTTTAATATTAGCTTAAAAGGGTTAAGTTTTACTTGGGTCAACATTTGTAGTAAACACCCTCGAAACCAGGATTTGACGGTCCCAATAGGTCCGTATGATGATTTTAGACTTGCACGTATGTTTGGATCAGGTTTTGGATGACCCGAGAGCGTTTCAGCACTTAATATTGAAGGTTTTTCAAGTTCTTTGAATTTTTTTTGGAAGTAGGTTTTGGTGTTATCGAGGCCCGTTTGGGAATACGAGCCTGTGAATAGTTCTGTATGGTGATTTAAGACTTGCAAGCAAAATTTAGCATCATTCCGAGTTGATTTGATAGGAATTGGATGAGCGAAGGTGTTCCTAGATGTTTTTGAGTTTTATAATTCGATTTATGCATATTGGTATCCGATTCGTGCTTCTAGATGTTATTTTGTTGTTTCGAGCGTGCGAGAGGATCCGTGATATGTTGTTGGATGTGTGAGTGTTGTTGGATGGGGTCCTGGGGGCCCTGGGTGTGGATCGGATGGGGAATCAGACTTGAATATGGGCTTAGGGGGACTACTGGTGCAACAGTTCTGGTGTGCCCGCACTTGCGAGATTTTGACCGCAAGTGCGAACTTTTGACCGCAGAAGCGGCTTTGGAAGAAAGGTCAGTGGCTCGTAGAAGCGGAGGAGCTTCTGCGATGAGAAGGCTGCAGGTGAAAGAAAAGGCCGGCCATGCCTTGACCGCAAGTGCGACGCCGCTTTCTGCAGAAGCGGGTCTGCATAAGAGGGAGCCCATCCGCAGAAGCGAAGTCAGGTGGCCTGGGCTAGGACCACACCTGCAATGGATTTTCCGCATGTGCGGCGCCACATATGCGGCCCATGGTCCGCAGAAGCAGAATCGCTGGAGGAAGTGAGGTCTTTTAATGTTGGGACATAGGCTGTTTTGGCTCATTCTTTCATCTCTGGGGCAATTTTTTAGCTCTTTGAAGAGGGGGTTTCACCTAGCTATTGGAGGTAAGTAATTTCTATCCAATGTAAGTTAAATACAGACATTATGGGTAGGTTCTAACATATAAAATTGTAAAAATTATGGGTTTAGTTGAAAAACCTAGATTTTGATTAAACAAAGAGATTTAACCACAAAAATGATTATGGAATTGGGTAAAAATGATTTATTTGAGGTCGTGAGGTTATGGATAACAATTATCTTCGAAAATTTCCGCAACTCGGGCACGTGGACCTGAGGTTGAATTTTAGGAATCTTCTAATTATGGGTGGGTAATTACCCTAATGGTTACTTTTGAGTATATATTGATTTATTTATATTATATTTGGCTAGTTTCGGGTTTTCCGGCTTGTTGAGGAGTTAGAGCGTATTTGTGGACCATAAGTGAGCTTGAGAACGAGGTAAGTCTCTTGTCTAACCTAGTAAGAGGGAACTCATCCCCGTAGGTGTATTTTTGTTGTGAATTACATGCGCGGGGAGCTACATATGCACTAGTGATGAGAGTCCGTGCGTAGCTATATTCCAGGAGATGTCCGGGTAGTCTTAGATTTACATCATGCTTTAATTGTATTGTCATGTTTGTTGTGCATATTAATTATCTTAAATAGAGCTAAGACTAGAGATTTTAAGGTTGAAAACTTTTAAGTTTGATTTCTTATTTCGGGAAAGAGTTGAAAAATATTTAATAACTCTGAGAAATCCATGTCCTACCGCGCCGCAAGTACTTCCGTGAGCAAGGTAAACTTCTCTATTCTCATGGGAGCGGGCCATTTGCCTCGACATTTTAATAGATGCATCTATGGTTTGTGTCGTTCGACCCTCGACAGTGCACACACTATATTTTCAGATCGGGTCGTACGACCTCGGCATAAATCGTGTGTGGTATTACTCGGAGTCATTTACACTTGATATTATGTTATTGCTTGAGAGATTATAATCTACCTGATGACCGAAATTTATTAAGAACTAGTATGTGTTAGACGGGGATTTTGGAATTTACTATCATTTAGAGAACCATTTATTTACTGCTTGGTGTCATGTTGTTTTTATTATTCACATATTCAATGCCTATTTAACATTTTTGTATATTATTATTGGCTCATAGTAACTGTCGATGTCAACCTTTTGTCGCTACTTCTTCAAGGTTAGACTGGATATTTACTGGGTACATGTTGTTTATTTACTCATGCTACACTTCTGCACTAATCATACAGGATCAGAGGCAGGTGCATCTGGTGACCCTTCAGGTATGCACCCCCAATACCCCGAGGCTTAGTGGTGAGCTGCTTCCGAGTCTGTCCTGCAGTACCCAGAGTCTCTCTTTTACATTTTCTTCTGTCTACTCTATTTCAGACAGTAGTTGAGCGTTTTGTATATTCTACTAGTAGCGCATACATTTGTGATATTAGATCATGGAAATATGCTAGTAGACATTAGATAGTTTTTGAGTGTTTATCACACCACACTTGCTCTCATATTTATTTACGTTTTATTTTATTAAATTTTTACCTCTTACTTAATAAATAAAAATCAACTATTTCGAAAGTTAAAAAAAATCGATACATGTCTTGTTCACTATTGACTTGACTAGCGGCAACGTTGCGCGTTATCACGGCCATAATATATATATATATATATATATATATATATATATATATAGAGAATTTTTCCCAAGTAAGTAAGAGGTAAATATCAATCATATTAATTTCTTAATTCTTATTGTAAATATAAATATATTATATATCCGATATAATTAAAAAAATATTTAAAAACTTAAGATGAATATTGTTATGTTGTTGGTAACAATATTTCTTAGCTAAACGTTAGCGCAGAAATTAACGATGAATTTTATTTTTCTTAAAAAATTAACAATTATTTTAGTATTTTATCTTTTTAGTGATAAAATCATAAATCTATCATTTTTCCGTGGACAATTAGTTACATGATGTCATCAACTACTAAAAGTATTTTATTTCCTTTTTTGCAATGTTAGTATATTTCGTACGTATTTGGAGTCTTTGGTCATTGTGCACTAAAAATACCATAATTCTTTTTAAATATATGAGTACTTATTCATAAATAAATGCTTAGATATATGAAGTTATTCTAAATACTAATTTAAGCTAATTCAGAAAACACATATACAAATATCTGTGCAAACTATCAAAGTCTTCACCATATGAGTACTATTTAAAAATATGAGTTTAGATATAAGAAATTACTCTAAATATTTATTTAAAAATAATAAAGGAACAAAATACATAAATATCTCTATGATTATTAACAAAATTTTGAGTTTTATCTACAAAATTATACGTATAAGCTTGATGTCACGACCCAAATTCTTGCTCCGTGAAATGTTGTGACGGTACCTAGTCTCAACGACTAGGTAAGCCTAACATTTGCGGAAATAACCAACAATGAAGCAAAAACCTTAACAACTAACAGCAACAGATAATTTAAATAAACGATAGAGATACCGCTCGGCATATACAATAATCAATTCTCAAATATACACAAAATCCTCCCAAGACCCGGAACACCGTAAGTCACAAGCTTCTAAGATTTATCTAAATGTTATGTCACGACCCAAAACAAAACGATATTTTCATTTTCAAGATAATTCCAAAACTATTTAATATAAAATCTTCATAAGGAGTTCAAATCAAACAAAAGTGCGAAAAAGAAAGGCCGACATTAGGCTGTCACCAGTCATAAGCATCTACTATAATATGTATGACAATATCGAGACTAACATAGTCTGAAAAATAACTAAATACAGCTAAAGGAAGATAAGAGGGAGAAGAGCAGGGCTGCGATAGCCAGGCAGCTACCTTGTTAACTCCGAGAAAATCTGCAACTGGAATAGTCAACAACCGCTACCGTATCCAGATACGCCTGGATCTGCACACAAGGTGCAGGGAGTAACGTGAGTATGCCAACTCAGTAAGCAAGTAAAACAGTAAATAGAGCCTGAGAAGTAGTGACGAGCAATAACACAAGTAAAGTTCATATCACTAAAACTTAGTAAAATCCGACATGCTTTTAAAACCATAGTTTAAATAAAATCAACTTGTTTAAATCCAGTTCTTTCAATAGCTTTCAAATAAGGTTCAATGCAAAGGTGAGCAAAAATGATGAAAACATAAGCAGCCCTTCGGGCAAACATCACTCATATACAGCCCCTCAGGCAAACCTCACCATCACTCGTATACAGCCCCTCGGGCAAACCTCACCATCACTCATGCCTCCCAGTTACTCAGCAATAGGCACTCGGCACTCGGCACTCTCACTGAGTAGGTACCTGCGCTCACTGGGGGTGTGTACAGACTCTGAAGGGGCTCCTTCAGCCCAAGCGCTATATCAAGATAATCATGGTATAAATCAATTAGGCCCTCGGCCTCACACAATCATGAATCAATAAAACTTGTTGCGGTGTGCAGACCGATCCCATAAATATCCTCACAAATCAGGCCCTCGGCCTCACTCAGTCATAAACCTCTCCATCCTCTCGGGCTCTAAGAAAAACAAGGTTTCCAGCCCAAACAATATTTATATGATGCATCAAAAATAGATTAGTAGAGATTGATTTATGAAATAAACCAGTATAAACATGACTGAGTATAGACTTTCAATTGAAAACAATGAGAGGATATCAAGAAAAGGCCTCTAAGGGTTCAAACAACTCTGGCATAAGGCCTAAACATGGCATCTAGCCTAATTTACAGAAATTCTTTCTAAAACAAGTAAGAAGCATGTAGTTTCAACAAAATTTTTAACTTTACAATAGATACAGGACGGACCAAGTCACAATCCACAACGGTGCACGCCTACACGCCCGTCACCTAGCATATGTGTCACCTCAAAATAGTCACATGACACAAAATCCGGGGTTTCATGCACTCAGGACTAGATTTACAATCGTTACTTACCTCAAACTGATCGAATCTCTACTTTGCGATGCTCTTGCCCCTCGACTCGGCCTCCAAATGCTCCGAATCTATTCACAACCAGAGCAATACCATCAATATACTCTAATGGAATGAATTCCACAAGAAAAACTAACAAAATGGACCCCAAAACCGAAATCGGCTCAAACCCGGCCCCCCGGGCCACGTCTCGGAATCCGACAAAAATTACAGAACATGAAAGCCCATTCACTCACGAGTCTAACCATACCAAATTTGCTCAAAGCTGATAACAAAATTCCATTGAAAACCCCAAAATTCTAACTCAAGAACACTTCATCTTCTCCCCCAATTTTTCACCCTAATTCACAAATTAAATGATAAAATCAAAAATAGATTCATGGGATTTAACCAAAACCAAACAAGAAACACTTACCCGATTCAATTCCCTGAAAATCCCTTAAAAAATCGCCCAAATCCGTGGTCTCTAGCTCAAAATATGAAAAATGGGCTCAAACCCTCGATTTTGGAATTTAACACTACTGCCCAGATTTTTCTTCTTCGCGAACGCGGCTTCCCTCTCGCGTTCGCGTAGAACAACATTACTGCCTCCTCATTTTTACTCTTCGCAAATGTGATAACCCACTCGCGAATGCGATGCCTTGCCAACTCAACCCATCGCGAACGCGACCACTCCTCGCAAATGCGTAGACCAATTAGATGGGGATCCTAGCTGCCTCTTCTCTTCTACATGAACGCGATACACCTCTCGTGTTCGCGTTGCACTCTACTCATGAACCTTCATGAACGCGTCCCTTACTTCGCGAACGTGAAGAACAATTCACCATCGCACTCCAGATACTCTTTGCAAATGCGAGACCTGCCTCGCGAACGCGTAAGAGAAAACCAGCAACCGCAAAATACAGCAGATCAGCTAACATCTCAAGGCCAAAATGATCCGTTAACCACCCGGAACTCACCCGAGGCTCTTGGGACCTCAACCAAACATACCAACACGTCCCATAACATTATACAAACTTAGTCGAACCTTCGAATCACTCAAAACAACATCAAAACACCAAATTACCCTCGGATTCCAACCTAAGAACTTCTAAACATCCAAATTCCACAAACAACGCCGAAACATATCAAGTCACATCCGAATGACCTCAAATTTTGCACACAAGTCAAAATGACACCATGGACCTATTCCAACTCCCAGAATTCCGTTCCAACCCTGATTCAAAATTTCCGCTGCCGGCCAAAATCGCCAAAATTCTAACTTTCGCCAATTCAAGCCTAAACCTACTACGGACCTCCAAATCACATTCCGGACGCGCTCCTAAGTCCAAAATCACCTAATGGAGCTAACATAACCATCAAAATTCATATCCTAGGTCGTTTACACATAAGTCAACATCCGGTTGACTTTTCTAACTTAAGCTTCTAAATAGGAGACCAAGTGTCTCATTCCACTCCGAAACCACTTCGGACTCGAACCAACCAACACGATACAATAAAATACAGCTGAAGAACACAAAAGGAAGCAGAAGTGGGGGAAACGGGGCTATAACTCATGAAACGACCGGCCGGGTCATTACATCCTCCCCTCTTAAACAAACGTCCGTTCTCGAACGAGTCTAGAAACATACCTGTAGCCATAAATAGGTGTGGATATCTGCTCCGCATCTCCCACTCGGTCTCCCAAGTATCCTGCTCCACGGGCTGACCTCTCCACTACACTTTCACTGAAGTTATATCCTTTGATCTCAACATGCACACCTGCCGCTCCAAAAAGCCACTGGCTGCACATCATAAGTCAAATCAGCGTCCAACTGTACCATGCTGAAATCCAAAACATGAGACGGATTGCCGATATACTTTCGGTGCATAGAAACATGAAATACTGGATGCACCCCCGACAAGCAAGGTGGTAAGGCAAGCTCATATGCCACATCCCCAATCCTATGAAGTACCTCAAAAGGCCCAATGAACCGAGGGCTCACCTTGCCCTTCTTTCCGAATTTCATTACACCCTTCATGGGTGAAACCTTCAGTAGATCCTTCTCCCCAACCATATAAAACACATCACGGACCTTCCTATCAGCATAACTCTTTTGCCTTGACTGCGTTGTACGTAGCCGCTCCTGAATCACTTTCACCTTGTCTAAAGCATCCTGTACTAAGTCTGTACCCAAAAGCCTAGCCTCTCCCGGCTCAAACCATCCCACTAGAGATCTACTCCGCCTCCCATACAAAGCCTCATATGGAGCCATCTGAATACTCGACTGATAACTATTATTGTAAGCAAACTTGGCGAGCGGCAGAAACTGGTCCCATGAACCACCAAAATCAATAACACACGCACGCAACATGTCCTCCAAGATCTAAATAGTGCGCTCGGACTGCCCGTCCGTCTGAGGATGAAATGCTATGCTCAATTCCACCTGAGTGCCTAACTCTCGCTGCACGGTCCTCCAAAAATGCGTGCCTCTATTTGAAATGATGGAAACTGGAACCCCATGAAGGCGAACAATCTCTCTGATATAAATCTCTGCCAACCAGTCTGAAGAATAGGTAGTACACACAGGAATGAAGTGCACGAACTTGGTCAGCCGATCCACAATCACCCAAATAGCATCGAACCTCCTCAAGGTCCATGGAAGCCCAACTACGAAATCCATGGTGATCCGCTCCCACTTCCACTCTGGAATCTCCATCTGCTGAAGCAAACCACCTGGTCTCTGATTCTCATATTTCACCTGCTGACAGTTGAGACACCAAGCTACAAACACTACTATATCTTTCTTCATTCTCCTCCACCAGTAATGCTATCTCAAATCCTGATACATCTTCGCGGCACCCAGATGGATGGAATACCACGAGCTGTGGGCCTCCTCAAGAATTAGCTACCGAAGACCATCTACATTGGGCACACATATCCGACCCTGCATCCTCAATACTCCATCATCTGCAATAGTCACATCTATGGCAAAATCATGTAGAACCTTGTGCTTGAGGACAAGTAAATGAGGATCATCATACTGGCACTCTCTGATACGATCAATCAAGGAAGACCAAGAAATCGCACAAGCTAAAACCCGACTGGGATCCGAAATATCCAATCTCACTAGTTGGTTGGCCAAAACCTGAACATCAACTGCAAGAGGCCTCTCCCCAACATAAATGAATGCAAGACTACCCATACTCACTACCTTCATACTAAATGCATCGGCCACCACATTGGCCTTCCCCGGATGATAGAGAATAATAATATCATAGTCCTTAAGCAGCTCTAACCATCTCTGCTGCCTCAAATTAAGATCCTTCTATTTGAAAAAGTGTTGGAGGCTACGATGATCAGTAAACACCTCACAAGACACACCATAGAGATAGTGCCTTAAATCTTAAATGCATGAACAATGGCAGCCAATTCCAAATCATGAACGGAGTAGTTGTTCTCATGGGGCTTCAACTGACGAGAAGCATAAGCAATCCCCTTACCCTCCTGCATCAAAACACATCCAACACCGATCCAAGAAGCATCACAATATACTGAATATGAACCAGAAGCTGATGGTAGAACTAACACTAGAGCTGTGGTCAAGGCAGTCTTGAGCTTCTGAAAGGTCGCCTCACACTCATTCGACCACCTGAAAGGAGCATCTGTTTTGGTCAATTTGGTCAAGGTCGACGCAATAGAAGAGAAACCTGCATGAACCGACGGTAATAACCCGCCAAACCAAGAAAACTACGAATCTCTGTTGCTGAGGATGGTCTATGCAAACTCTGGACTACCTCTAAATTCTTCGGATAAAACTGAATACCCTCACTGGACACCACGTGCCCCAAGAACGCCACTGAACCGAGCCAGAACTCATACTTGGAGAACTTAGCATAAAGCTTCTCATCTCTCAACAGCTGCAACACAATCCGCAAATGCTGGGCATGCTCCTCCTGGCTACGAGAGTACACCAGGATATCATCAATGAATACAATAACAAACGAGTCGAGATAAGGCTAGAACACACTGTTTATCAGATGCATAAACGCTGCTGGGGCATTGGTCAGCCCAAAATACATCACAAGGAAGTCATAATGACCGTATCGGGTCCTAAAAGCTGTCTTAAGAATGTCCGAGTCCCTAATCTTCAACTGGTGATACCCTAACTTGAGATCAATCTTGGAGAACTGTTGGCCCAAGAACAGGTGACGTTTTGAAGAATGACAAATGAACTCAGTCATGGACCAGGTCCATCTTGTGAAGCACAGTCTTGATCAACCTATACATGTGAGATGCACGTGAATGAGATAAGTCCTACTGATCAAGCAGCAATATCTCCTGATCTGATCGAAAATGTTGCATATTGGATAAGGGGAGAAAGTCTCCTTATATGAAGAGAACACAATCCAGGATAAAAGATAGTATTGGAGTTTGAGATCTTCAAGGACTCAACTACGATAGGAGATTAGAAATTGAGTCCTAATCAAACTCTGATTACTAACCTATTAAATGACAGTGATTGTTCTCTTTTACAGGTAATGCACATACGCAGAAGTTAAACTAAATTGAGAGCAAAAGAGCAAGGCGATTTTGCAAGCAATTTATGTGAGATTTGGGTGTGCACTCCTGAAGCTGCTTGAACGAGATAGAAGAACCAGTTCCATTGTGTTATTTCTTATTCTAGTTCAATTGTAGTAGGTGGTTTAAAGTTGTACCTTTCAGCTTTCATAGAAGCAATTGTATTAGGTACTTAGAGTGGTCAAGTTATAAGCTAACTTGAAGTTGTCGCAACAGTTGAGGCTGTGTGCTACAACGGGATTAGAGTTAATCCTTAGGTTTACAAAGAGTTTTTGTAAATGCTGTTTTAGCTCAGTGATTTTAGTGGAAGTTTGGGAAAATCCTACTGATTAGTAGGTCGTGTTTTTTTCACCTTTTGAGCCAGGTGTTTTCCACGTAAAAATCTCTGTGTTCTTTATTTTATGTACTTATTATTCCGCAAATAGTAGTAGTTAGAACACCTAGAAGAACCAGGTTCTTCTAGAGCAAAAATTGGGTACCACACAAATCACCCCCCCCCCTCTTGTGTGGTATTGACGTTTAGATCATCAATTGGTATCAGAGCAGGTTATCCTTGAAGAGGCTAACACCTTAGGAAAATATCAACATGAGTGCACCACCTAGGAACTGGAAAGGGCAATCCACTGCTAGGCCTCCACTCTTCAATGGTCAGTACTATTCTTGGTGGAAGAACAGGATGAGAGATCACATCATAGGAGAAGACTATGAACTCTGGGACATAGTCACTGATGGTCCTCTAGCAACTACAAAGAAGACTGTTGAAGGAGTCGATGTGCCAAAGACAAGAGCTGACTGCACTGCTGAAGATTTGAAGAAATGGGAGAAGAATGCCAAGGCCAAGAAATGGCTTGTGTGTGGACTAGGTCCAGACGAGTACAGTAGGATCCAAAGTTGTACCACTGCTAAGGAAATCTGGGACACTTTGCAAGTGGCTCATGAAGGAACACTTCAAGTAAAGAGGTCCAGAGGAACACTACTGCATTCTCAATATGAGAATTTTACCATGAAGGAAGGAGAAACCATCCAAGAGATGCATACAAGGTTCACCACACTGACTAATGAACTTAAGTCTCTTGGAAGGATTATTCTTGAAGAAGACAAAGTTGAGAAGATTTTGACAAGGGTTCTGCCAATCTATTGGGAAAGCAAAATCACTGCTATTCAGGAATCAAAGAATATTGCTACTCTCAAGTTGGATGAACTGATTGGAAATCTCACTGCCTATGAACTGAGAAGGCAAAACATGAAAATGGATGCACCCAAGAAGGAAAGATGTCTGGCTCTCATAATTTCTGAAGGTTCAGATCTGGAGGATGATGAAATGGCTATGATCACAAGAGATTTCAAAAAGTACCTGATGAGAGGAAAGGGTTCTTCAAGAGGAAAAACCTTCAACAAACCAAGGGCTCCTGAAAAACAAACCAATGAGGGTTGCTTCAAATGTGGTAAAACTAATCACATGATCAAGAAATGTCCTCAATGGGAGATTGAGTGGAAGAAGGAAAGAGCTGAACGAAGGAACAGGAAGAAGGAACAGGTCCAACCAAGAAGGAACAAAGGGTCAACAAAGGCTATGGTTGCTGCCCTAGGAGAAACTTCAGATGAGGACTCAGAATATGAAGCCGGAGATGAACAAGCACTTATGGCCATCGTAGAATCAGATGATGAACAAGAGGTAAGTATCATTCATCTCAAAGACAAGATTAAATTTCTGTCCAAAGAAAGGTTGTATGAGCTATTGCTAGACTTCATTGATGAGTCTGAGATAATTAACAATGAGAAGGAAGATCTGTCTAGGGAATGTGTGATCCTAAAAGCCAAATGCAAAAATCTAGAGTCTAGGGCTAATGAGAGTGATAGCAAAAATGCTGAGTTGAAGAACTAGGTTCTTGAACTTGACACCAATATCCTAGAACTGAGGTCTGAGAACTTAAAACAGAAACTAGGAACAGGTAAGAAGAAAGCTAATCATACACTTCTCACTCTAGAAGAAAACTTAGAAAAAATGAAGGATGAGTTGTACAGGAAGGATGAGTTGATAAAAGTCTTAAAAGAAGATCTAGGGAAGGTAAAACATGAACTAGACAGAACTTGCAAATGGAACAAGGCTTCTGATACACTTTCCTGGCTACAAGAACATCACAGTAGCAACAAAATAGGACTTGGCTATGGGACTCAAGCACCAAAGTTGGACCATAAAAGCAAGTACTTCACACTTCTTGAGAATAAAATCTACACACACTGTGGCAAGACTGGCCATTACAAAGATGAATGTAATGCAAAAGAAAAGGCCAGTCAAAAGAACAAAGCTTTTGTTCAAGGAAAAAATAAGTTGCCTGGGTGGGCAAGAAGGAATTTGATTCATCCCTTTGCCTATAAAAAGGGACCCAAACTAGTTTGGGTTCCTAAGACTAACCCCTGATTTCTTTTTGCAGGTCCAAGTGAAAGGAAGTAGCCAAATATGGTACATGGATAGTGGCTGCTCAAAACATATGACTGGAAGCAAGGACCTGATCCTTTCACTTGAGGACTTAAAAGGAGGTAATGTCTCCATTAGTAATGGGAAGAAATGTGAGATCATTGGGGTTGGAAAGGTAGGTATGACAGATTCTCACTCCATTGAGAATGTCTACTTGATAGATAGCTTGAATACAGCATGATAAGTGTGTCACAACTGTGTGACAGAGGTAACCTTGTAGCATTCACCTCTACCAAATGCTTTGTGATTAACCTTACCACTGACAAGATTGTTTTGCAGGGAAAAAGAGTTAACAATATTTACATTGTAGATTTGTCTACTCTTTCAGAAAATGAACTCACTTGCCTAAGTCTGTTGGATAATGATCCCCTCCTGTGGCACAAAAGACTTGGTCATGCCAGTCTACATCAGCTAAACAAATTAGACTCTAAGGACTTGGTGATAGGGTTACCTAACATCAAGTTCAAGGAAGACAAAGTTTGTGAGGCCTGTGCAAGGGGGAAGCGGGTAAGATCATCTTTCAAAAGCAAGAAAATGGTAAGCACAACCAGGTCGTTGGAACTTGTCCATATGGATCTCTGCGGTCCAATGAGAACCATGAGCAGAGGTGGAAAGAAATATGTAATGGTACTTGTTGATGATTATTCTAGACTTATCTGGGTACTATTTCTAACATCTAAAGATGAAGCATTTGACATGTTTACTGCTTTTGTTAGAAAAACTCAGAAACAGTTAGGAAATCAACTTGCATCCATTAGGTCTGATCATGGAACTGAATTTGAAAATGCAAAGTTTGCTGAATTCTGTGATGAAAATGGTGTAGATCATAACTTCTATGCCCCTAGGACTCCTCAACAAAATGGAGTAGTTGAAAGAAAGAACAGGACCCTTGAAGACATGGCCATGACCATCCTTCTTTCTAGTAAACTGCCCCACATCTTCTGGGCAGAGGGTGTGAACACTGCATGTTACATTATCAATAGATGCATGACTAGACATCTTGTAGAGAAGACTCCCTATGAGTTACTTAAAGGGAGAAAACCAAATATATACCATCTTAGGGCATTTGGATGCAAGTGCTTTGTGCACAATAATGGAAAAGACTCCCTAGGTAAGTTTGATCCCAGAAGTGATGAGGGAGTATTCTTGGGTTATTCTTCATATAGGAAAGCATATAAAATGTTCAATAAAAGAACTTTGTGTGTAGAAGAAAGTGTACATGTAGTATTTGATGAAACTAACATTCTTTCTGAGAGACAGGAACATGAAGATGAAGCCATTGGATTGGTAAAGGATTTGACTGAAGCCTCAGCACAAGTGGCAACAAAAGAAGGAACAGGTCCTTCAATTCATGGCAACCTGGCAGGGGGAACTAATCAAGGATAAATTGAAATAAACTCCCTAAAAGAACCTGTTCATGACCCTGTTCCTCAGCAACAGAACATGAAGAAACATCTAGCAGAAACCAGTTGGTTGTGAAACCTCACAAGTATCAAAGTTCTCATCCTATTGAAAACATTATCACTGATCCAACATCTGGAGTCAAAACTAGATCACAATTAAAGAATCTGTGTGCTTTTGATGCCTTTCTATCTCTTATTGAACCTAAAAATGTTGTTGGGGCTTTGCAGGATGCAGATTGGGTGAATGCAATGCAAGATGAACTCAATCAGTTTGAGAGAAGTCAAGTTTGGTATCTAGTTCCAAGGCCCAAGGACAGATCAGTTATTGGTACCAAATGGGTCTTCAGACACAAACTTGATGAAGATGGAACAATTACAAGAAACAAGGCAAGGCTGGTGGTCCAAGGTTACAACCAAGAGGAGGGCATAGATTATGATGAGACATTTGCTCCAGTTGCAAGACTAGAGGCAATCAGACTCCTCATAGCCTTTGCAGCACACATGGAATTCACTCTTCATCAGATGGATGTCAAAAGTGCCTTCCTGAATGGCTACCTGAAAGAAGGAGTGTTTGTGAAACAACCTCCAGGGTTCGAGAGCAAGGAATGTCTTGAGCATGTGTACAAGTTAGACAAAGCTCTCTATGGACTCAAGCAGGCCTCAAGAGCATAGTATGAAAGACTGTCCAAATTTCTGCTGGAGCATGGTTACTTAAGAGGTAAAATTGACAGCACCCTATTCTTAAGGGAAAAAGGTAAGGATCTCCTTGTGTTACAAATATATTTTGATGACATAATTGTTGGGGCCACCACTGATAAGCAAAGTAAGGACTTTGCAAAACTAATGGGGAGTGAGTTTGAAATGAGTATGGTGGGTGAGCTTAACTTCTTCTTAGGCTTACAGATCAAACAAAGTCCAAATGGAACCATGATCCATCAGCAGAAGTATACAAAAGAGCTTATCAAAAAGTTTAAAATTGAAGAATCAAAAGAAATAGACACACCCATTGCAACTGCCACTAAATTAGACATTGATGAACCCTGGTTCATCAGTTGATCAAAATTTGTATAGGGTTATGATTGGCTCTCTCTTGTATCTTACTGCCAGCAGACCTGACATTGTTTTTAGTGTAGGGCTTTGTGCTCGTTTTCAGGCCAATCCAAAAGAATCTCACTTGACTGCTGTCAAGAGGATACTAAGATATCTAAAAGGCACTACTAATCTGTGTCTTTGGTACCCCAAAGGTAGTAATTTCAATCTAGTAGGATATGCTGATGCTGATTATGCATGTTTCCTAGTGGATAGGAAGAGCACCTCAGGTATGGCACACTTTCTTGGTTCTTGTCTTGTGTCATGGGCTACTAAAAAGCAAAATTCAGTGGCCTTATCTACTACTGAAGCTAAGTATGTTGCTGATGCCTCTTGTTGTGCTCAATTGCTATGGATCAAATAGCAGTTGGTAGATTTTGGCATTGAAGTTGGTTGTATTCCTATATTCTGTGATAACACTAGTGCTATAAGTATGACAAAGAACCCTGTTCATCATAAGAGGACTAAGCACATAGATGTTAGGCACCACTTCTTAAGAGATAACTATGAGAAAGGTTTGATCTCCATAGAATTCTGTGCTACTGATAAACAAATTGCTGACATCTTCACTAAAGCACTGAGTAGAGAAAACTTTGAGAGGAACAGGTTGGAATTAGGGATGATTAAGATCACCTAATAGGTCCAGCTCAGAATGCACAATGAAAAAAAATGAAAAAGAAAATATTTTTGGCTAGGAATTCTAACCTTGTGTAAATATCGAGATTAATTATTACTCAGTTTCATACTTTAATTAGTATACTCCTGTGACATGTGTATATATGACTCACCGATCTCTTACAACATTTTCTCTATTATGGCATTTGAAGCATGTTCAAGAGAGTTCTATATGAATAACCTGATTCATCAGTATGGGTTCATATGAAAGCTCAGGTATGTTTTCTAAACTCTACACAATTAGAAAGATTAATAATTCAATCATGAGCAGAAGTCCTATACTTGTCAAATTCCTAGAAAATTCTATCCGTTGAGCATTTAAAACCAGTTCCGTCCATCTAGAAATCTAAACTGTAATTTTTGCCTAATATCTAGGGAAGCCAAATCTATCATTAAAATTCTGGAATTTCACTTTAATTAGACTTCTATTTGACCCCTGAAAAAGCTGCCATTACTTAATTAATGTCTAATTTTGTTTAAATACACACCACATTTCCAGCCTTCTTCATTATTGTAAAACCGTCAAAAATCCTTTTTCAATTCTAATTGCCCTCTTCTCCAAAATTCCCAAATTCTCTCAAGAAACAAAAAATCATGTCTAACCCACAAGATCCTCCTAGCACTCCTTCACCACCATCTCCCTCAAATTCATCCTCATCTACTCTACCCAGTGTATCTCCAAAACCTAGGTTTCGAAGGCAGAAAATGCTTGCTCGAAAAATTGTAGCATCTGGGGCTCTGAGGAAGATTTTAAATGAAAGGTTGAAAGCTAGCCAAGTGAAAGAAAGCCCAGCTCCAAATTCTGATTCTAGCTCTGAGTCTGAATCCTTTCAATCCGCGACTGAGGGAGATGGACATGGGTCTTCTGACTCTGAAAAGACTCAAGAATCTCCTTCTAAGGTAAGTTCTTCTGTGGTTGAAAACTTAGAGACTAGGTTTGTTCTGGTTGGACCCATTTTTTTTAACTGAATCCGCTAGGCACTGTGCCTAGGGTTAATTTATATATATATATATATATATATATATATATATATATAAAAGGTTACAACAAAAGTGGAGGGGGACCTGAACTTTACCTCCACAATTAAGATGAAAATGCACTTGGTCAACCACATTTGGTAACCTAGTGACATCTGTACCCTATGGTNACCTAGTGACATCTGTACCCTATAGTGAGTTAGACCTGTGAAGATGGTCCAATTAACTATCCAACAATGATAGTCAATTGGAGCTGCAAAATACAAATGTGGTAAGCCTAGGTCAACTATACAAAAAAGTACATGTAAACCTAAATATGCTAAGTAGAAATGTTGGAAGGATTCCTTCCATTAGGGTTGGACCCATTAGGGATGTTGAGTTGCCTGAGATGAGTAGGAGTGGAGGTAAAAAGAAGTCTGAAAAAGAAAAAGAGAGAGAGGGTGCATGTGCTAAAGAGAGGGGAAAAGGGAAGGGAGCAATTCTTGCTATATGTGGGGTTGAACAAGATAGGTTAGATGAGAGTGGCATGAAGTCAGGGGAAGTGGTTCTCGGGAAGCAGTTGAGGGGTTTGTTCATCTAAGCAAACAAATAGATGAACCTGTTTCATCTACTGAGGAAACCTTTGCTGATCTACTGAAAAAGGCTGGGGCAAGTTATGACCCAAAGAAACGCAGAACTCCCACACCAAAACCCCCAAATGTCCCTAAGCCTTCTAAGAAAACAAAGGCTTCATACCCTACACCTACTGCCTCATCATTGCCAAAGGGTAGAGCCACGAGAAGCAAGGTGAAACAGAGTGAAGCTGATCTGCAAAAAGCTTTAGAAGAAAGTAAGAAAAAGAAAATGGCTAAGGGAAAAGGCAAGATTGCAGAATCCTTAGAGGCTATTGAGGATGAGGAGATGGAACTGGTCTATCAAGAAAGGGGTACATCAGTGGAGGTTCCTACCCCAAAACCCAAAAAGCCCAAGACTTCCGCAAAGAAGTCTTCATCAGTGTCTGAGGCTGTTGAACCTACACTGGACAAGAGGACAAGATCTACTGTGAAAGGAAAACAAGTAAAAATTACTGAAGAAGATGATGAATGGAGCGGAGAAGAAGAAGAAGAAGAAGAAGATGATAGTGAACATGACAGGCTTGTCAAGTTCAGCAAGAGAAAGATTTTGAAGGGTAAACTGTTGAAGGACCTGGTTGAACTAGGAATGATGAGATTGGTGGATGCTTTAGCTGCTCAAGGTTGGAAGGACATGGTCATTGAGATGGATGGCAGGTAGGGGTGTTCATAAAAACCCGAAAAACCGAACCAAACCAAACCAAACCGACCAAAAAAACCGATACTTTTTGGTTTGGTTTGGTTTTGATTTTGAATTTTAAAAACCGATCGAATTTGGTTTGGTTTTAGTTTTAACCAGACAAAACCAAAAAAACTGAACCAAACCGACTATAGGAATAACTATTTCAAATTTATTATTACACCTATATATATGTATATTTTTATACAATGTTTCAAAAATTTAATGATAAATGTTAATAGTTTGCACTTTTAGTATAGTTCTTTACCTTTACATTCTAGTTTGATTGACAGTTTCTTTTGTTAAGTGTAAGAATCCATTTCGTGTTAAAATAATATGTTTTTAATTGAGACCTTAAATTATTCATCACTATTTGATTCAATTATCATCAATATATCTTGGTAAATAATAGATTTCTCAAAGGGCAATTGATTTGTTAGTGTACGTTGAAAATGTGATCGCCGGAATATGTGTTTGATAGTGTGTGTCTTATATTTAAGAAAAAACCGACAAATAACCAAAAAAACCGAAAAGCCGACAAAACCCGACATAAACCGAATTGAGAAAAAACCGACTTAATTGGTTTGGTTTGGTTCTAGTATTTGAAAACCCGACTTACTTGGTTTGGTTTCTTTTTAGGAAAAAACCGATCCAAACCGAACCATGAACACCCCTAATGGCAGGCTAGCCAGAAATGAGCTGATTGAATTTATGGCCAATGTTGTTGTTAAGGATAGAGTTGTCATTACCCTGGTGAAAGGAGTCAAAGTGAAGTTTGATGCACGAAACTGGGTGAGATCCCGGACATACCTACTGAAGGGTATGATGACTATACAAGGCAAAGGTGGCCATGTCTAGACTCCTTCCCTACTACTCTTGAAATCACCAGGAGGTTCTGTGATTCAGAAGATGTGCCTGAAGCCAGATTTGTGCAGAAAAGTGAAATGAGGCCTGAGCACAAGGTCTTGTTTGAATTTTCAACAAGTGCTTATTGCCCAAACAGGAGAGCAGGCACACTGCAAATTACATGGACCTGGTTCTTATGGAGTGTCTGGTGAGAGGAAAGCAAATCAACTGGCCTACCTTCATTGTCAAGCTGCTAGACAGGGTCATAAATGGCTCCAAGGCTCATGCTACTCCCTATGGCTTCATTCTGACTACAGTTCTGGATAGGCTACATGTGCCTCTGAAGAAATGGGAAATGGCCTCTAACAAGGAACACTTTGGCATCAAAACTCTTCTTGCCTGTGACTATCTAGTCACTGCCATTCCAGATGAACCTGGTTCATCTCAGAAGACACCCATCAACAGCAAAGTTAGGGCTCTGGTTCAGGAATGTGCAACCAAGGATGCTGAGATAGCTAGGCTCAAGGCTCGTGTCGTTGAAGTGGAAGCTGAGAGGGATGGTCTCAGAACTGAGCTTGCAAAAGAAAAGGAGAAGAATGATGGAATTCTTCAGAACATGCTGAATCTTCTCCAAACTCAAACCCAACCCTCCAGTTCCTCTAAGCCTTAGGACACCTAGCTTCTGCCTTCTGAACTTGTCCTAGTACCCCCAGTGACCCAGATTAGGGATTTTTCTATTTTTTGCTCATGGTTTGAATGTTTATCTTTCTTTTTGTGGATTGTTGGTGGCAACATATCTCTATCACTGACAACTGTTATTTTCTCTTGTTCAATGATTATTCTGCCCTTGATAATTTAAATATGTTTGTTTGATTACTGATGATTGTACCATGATTACACTTGCAGTTGCCCCAGTGGCCATGAATACTTATTAAAATCTGGGATTCACCTTTTGTATGCAACTTTTCAATGATGCCAAAAGGGGGAAGAGATATTATGCTTTACATATTCTGAAATAAGTGATATTTATAACCTAATTAACCTGGTCCTTGATAATAAGTGAATTTTTCAAGTTTAGTGTTGATGGTTAAGCTGAGTTCTTACAGGTTCCAAATCAGTGAAAAGCACAGAGTTTGTCATCATCAAAAAGGGGGAATTTGTTGGCCCAAGAACAGGTGAAGTTTTGAAGAATGACAAATGAACTCAGTCATGGACCAGGTCCATCTTGTGAAGCACAGTCTTGATCAACCTATACATGTGAGATGCACGTGAAGGAGATAAGTCCTACTGATCAAGCAACAATATCTCCTGATCTGATCGAAAATGTTGCATATTGGATAAGGGGAGAAAGTCTCCTTATATGAAGAGAACACAATCCAGGATAAAAGATAGTGTTGGAGTTTGAGATCTTCAAGGACTCAACTACGATAGGAGATCAGAAATTGAGTCCCAATCAAACTCTGATTACTAACCTATTAAATGACAGTGATTGTTCTCTTTTACAAGTAATGGACATACACAGAAGTTAAACTACATTTAGAGCAAAAAAGCAAGGCGATTTTGCAAGCAATTTATGTGAGATTTGAGTGTGCACTCCCGAAGCTACTTGAACGAGATAGAAGAACCAATTCCATTATGTTATTTCTTATTCTAGTTCAATTATAGTAGGTGGTTTAAAGTTGTACCTTTCAGCTTTCATAGAAACAATTGTATTAGGTACTTAGAGTGATCAAGTTATAAGCTAACTTGACGTTGTCGCAACAGTTGAGGCTGTGTGCTACAACGGGATTAGAGTTAATCCTTAGGTTTACAAAGAGTTTTTGTAAATGCTGTTTTGGCTCAGTGATTTTAATGGAAGTTTGGGAAAATCCAACTGAGTAGTAGGTCGTGGTTTTTTCACCTTTTGAGCCAGGTGTTTTCCACGTAAAAATCTCTGTTTTCTTTATTTTATGTACTTATTATTCCGCAAATAGTAGTAGTTAGAACACCTAGAAGAACCAGTTTCTTCTAGAGCGAAAATTGGGTACCACACAAATCCCCCCCCCCCCTCTCTTGTGTGGTATTGACGTTTAGAACATCAAGAACACCCTCGCTCCCTGAAGCTCGTCAAATAAATCATCAATGCGCGACAAAGCATAGTTGTTCTTGATTGTAACTTTGTTCAATTGCCTATAATTAATGCACATCCTCATAGTGACATCTTTTTTCTTCACAAAAAAACTAGTACACCCCAAGGTGACACACTAGGCCTAATAAACCCCTTCTCAAGGAGTTCATGAAGATGCTCTTTTAAATCTTTCAACTCAATCGGTGCCATACGGTATGGAGGAATAGAAATGGGCTTAGTGCCCGGCACCAATTTCGTACCACTAGAACAGAATCAGTTGTAGGGGTCTCTGCACTGACATCCCTCACAAAGGCCAAATAAGAAAGACAACCCTTCTCAACCATCTGTTGGGCCTTCAAGTATGAAATCACTATACTGGGAACATAGTCTGAAGAACCCCGCCACTCAATCCGTGGCAATCATGGCATTGCTAGTGTCATAGTCTTTGCGTGACAATCTAGAACAGCATGACATGGAGACAACCAGTCCATGCCCAATATCACATTGAAGTCGACCATACTGAGCAACAAAAGATACACTCGGGTCTCCAGACCCCCAATAGCCACCACACATGACCGATATACGCGGTCCACAACAATAGTATCGCCCACAGGAGTAGATACATGAACAGATGAAACTAAAGACCCACGGGGCGTATCCAGAAAATGAGCAAAATATGAGGAAACATATGAATACGTTGAACCAGGGTCAAATAATATAGAGGCATCTCTTTGAAAAACTGAGTCAATACCTGTGATCACAACATCTGAAGCAATAACATCGGGTCTGGCTGAGAGTGCATAGAAACGGTCCTGACCACCACCTGATTGACCTCCCCCTCTAGGGCGACCCCTGGCTGACTGACCTCCACCCCTAGTTGACTGAGTGGGTGGTGAAGTAACTGGGTCTGAAGTCGATGGTTGACTCCTCTATTGAGGCGGACCCCCATGACGACGAGGACACTGCCTCCACATATGCCCAAACTCCCCACACTCAAAACAACTCCCTGGTGCTGGTGACAGGGACTGAAGGGAACCCCTAGCACCGGGATAACTAGTAGTAAAAACAGGCATGGAGGAGCCCTGAATTGATAGAGCACAAGACGAACTTTGGGCTGGAAGGGCACTAAGTGATGAATGGCCCTAATGAGAACTGTGAGAACCATAGCCCGATGATGCATCACGGTGAACTGGGCGAGCTGACTAAGCATGTCTGAATGGACGGCCTCTGCCGTGCTGGAACTGACCCCCATGAGGAGCACCACCAAAACTACCGGACCCACGAGGGCTCTTGGCCTCCCTCTCCACTCGCTCCTGGCACCGAATCGACTCTATGTACCGAGCAATGTCAACAACCTCCTCAAAACAAGCACCAGACACCCTCTCTCTAGTCATTAGAATCTGCAGCTAATATGTAAGGCCATCAAAGAACCTCCTAATCCTCTCCCTGTCTGTGGGAACCAACCAAAAAGCATGCCGGGCTAACTCAGAAAATCTTATCTCGTACTGCATCACAATCATCTCATCCTAATGCAACTACTCGAATTGCCTGCACAACTCCTCTCAACGGGACTACGACACATACTTCTCTAGGAAGAGATCGGAGAACTACTACCAGGTAAGAGGCACGGCACCAACAGGCCTACGCCTCTCATAATCTTCCCACCAAGTAAAGGCGGCTCCAGAGAACTGAAATGTAGTGAATGAGACCCCACTGGTCTCTAGAATACCCACTGTACAGAGAATCCTATGACACTTACCGAAGAAACCTTTGGCATCCTCGCTCTTTGTACCACTGAAAGTCGGAGGTTGAAGTCTACCAAACCTCTCCAATCTCCGCTGCTCCTCATCGGGCATGACTGGAACCGCATAGTCCTGAGCAGGTGCAACCGGCTGGGCTGAGGGTGCCCCCGGTGCCTGAAGTCCCTGAACAACCTGCTCGGGTGTACGGGCGGCGGAAGTCTGAGTGTCTCCCCCGGCCTGGGAAGTGGCTGCTAGAGTAGAAACAACAACCGCCTGAGCAAGACTAGTGCACACGGTCAGAGTCTGAGCTAAGGTCTCCTAAAGACCTGGAATAACCATAGGCACAGCTGGTGCCTGAGCTGGTCCTGCCGGGGCATCTACAACCGGAACCTGATACTGAACTGGGGTAGCTGGTGGATCTGCTGGTGCTGCCCTAGCTGCGGCGCGAGCTGCACCTCTACCTCTGCCACGGCCTCTGTCACGACCTCAGCCTCTCGCAACCCCAACTGGTGGTACTGGTGGCCACCCGTCATGACCGGTAGTACGTGTCCTCACCATCTGTGAGAGACTAGAATAACAGAAGCATTGTTAACAGAATCAATAGATTCGCACAACAAGAATTCAACAATGTGAAGTTTTCCTAAAGGTTCTGCAGCTTTTCGAAGATAAGTACAGACGTCTCCCTACCGATACGCATGAATCAACTAAACCTACTCATGACTCGTGAGATGTATGTAACCTAGGCTCTGATACCAACTTATCACGGCCAAAAACTAACCCTGTCGTGATGGCGCCTATCGTGGTATTAGGCAATATCATATATTACCAAAACAAAATGATATTTTCATTTTCAAGATAATTCTAAAACTATTTAATGTAAAATCTTCATAATTCAAATCAAACAAAACTGTGAAAAAGAAAGCCCGACATCGGGGTGTCACCAGTTATGAGCATCTACCACAATATGTCTGACAATACCTGTAGACATGTAATTTTTGACCCTCCCCAAGATTTTACACATTTTAACGTAAATATTTAATTTAGGTTTAGTATCGCTATTCTAAATAGTGTTGACTCTTTTACTTTATTTTTATCACAAAAAATTAAAAAATTACAAAAAAATATTTTTTTATCTTTAGGTTAAAGTCAATTAGTATATTTATATTTATAGTATTATAACATTTGAAAATACAAAAAATTAGTTTCACTCGTAGTATTTAATTTTATATTAGTTTATTTTAATTTAGAGTAATTTTTACTTTTTTATAGATATATTGTATTGTCTGGTCTTTTTAGCCTAAGTTCAAACCCAAAAAGACATGGTCCAACCCAATTACCCTTAGCCCATTCTTCCCAACCCATTAGCCCACTTAAGTGCAAGATTTAATCCTAGCAATCTATTTTCTTCTAATCCAATGGCCATCATCCCTTCCCACTTCCATATAAAATACCCAGTTATAGAAACTCTACCCTAAGTTTTCAATCCTAGACCTAGACACAACCCCTAATTCTAGAGCCAGCCGCAAAAACCAAAAAAAGACCCCCTTGAATGTCTTCTTCTTCAACAGAGAAGCAACTCTTCCATACCTACACACACCTAAGCCTCACCTGTATTATAAGGTTCAGTAATATTAGTGTTTGTTAATTCCACAAAACCCCACCATCGCCAGTGTAACGACTCGACCGGTCGTTTTGAGCTTTTGCACTTTGATCGCATGTTCTCGGGCATGACTTGCCCCATGTAATGTATTATGGCTGATGTAGATCGCTGGTTTTGGTTTTCACGGAAATCGGCATGAATTTGAAAGAACAGTCTCAATTGAAAGCTTTGAATTTGAAAGGTTTGACCAAGAGTTGACTTATTTGTATATGAGCTCGGATCGGAAATTTTATGATTTGGTTAGCTTCGTTGGGTGATTTGTGGCTTAGGAATGTGATCGGGAGTGGTTTTGGAGGTCCGGTGTAGAATTAGGCTTGAATTGGCGAAGTTAGTATTTTGGCGATTTCCAGTTGTTAGGCGAGATTTTGATTCGAGGGTTGGAATGGAATTCCAAGAGTTGCAGTAGCTTCGTTAGGTGATTTGGGATGTGTGTGCAAAATTTCAGGTCATTCGGAGGTATTTTGGTTGGGTTTTTGATCAAATGCGTGTTTCGGAAGCTTTAGAAGAACTTAGGCTTGAATTCGATGTAATTTGATGGTTTTGGTGTTGTTTGAGGTGTTTTGATGGTTGGAACAAGTTTGAATGATGTTATAGGGTGTGTTGGTGCTTTTGATTGAGGTCCCGGGGGCCTCGGGGTGATTTCGGATGGCTAAACGGAGAGTTTTGGACTTGTGCAAAGTTGCAGACCCTGCTGCTTCTGGTATTTCCGCTTCTGCGGAATTGGGACCGCAAAAGCGGTATCGCAGGAGCGGAGGAGGAATTCGCAGAAGCGAGAAGGCTGAAGGAAGCCTGGTATCGCAGATGCGGAGTTGGGGACCGCATCTGCGGAGTCGCAGATGCGACTAATTGACCGCAGATGCGGAATTGGGGCCTTTAGTGAATTTTCGCATATGCGGAGGATGTGACCGCAGAAGCGGTACCGTAGAAGCGGGTTTTGGGACCGCAGGTGCGGTTTCGACTGGGCAGATGTATATATGCTTCTTCTTCGCGAATTCTTGAAGGGTTTGTTCATTTTTAACTCGGACTTGGTGAATTTTGAGTAATTTTGAAAGGGGATTTCAAGGAGATTCGATAAGGTAAGGGTTTTTGACTCAAAACACATGTGACCGCAGAAGCGGTACCGTAGAAGCGGGTTTTGGGACCGCAGGTGCGGTTTCGACTGGGCAGATGTATATATGCTTCTTCTTCGCGAATTTTTGAAGGGTTTGTTCATTTTTAACTCGGACTTGGTGAATTTTGAGTGATTTTGAAAGGGGATTTCAAGGAGCTTCGATAAGGTAAAGGTTTTTGACTCAAAACATAATCCTATGGTGTTATTTCATGAATTTAGACTGGAAATTTAAAGAAATCATGGACTAAAAATGGTGGTTTAGGGTTTGAACTTAAGAGAGCTAAGACTAGGGATTTGAGGGGTAAAATGTACTCCGATTCTTGTGTTTTTGATATGTGTGAACTCGTGGCGAGATAAGGAACCCGCTGGTGTAAAGATTTTTGAGTTTCGAGAAGTGGGCCCGGGGCTCGGGTTTTGCTAATTTCGGAATTTTTGATATTTTCGATTGTTTTCGCTTGGGCTTGGTTCTCTTAGCGTATTGTAACGTATTCGCTCTGGTTTTGGTAGATTCGACGCGCGAGGAGGCCGATTTGAGAGGCAAGGGCGTCGCGAGCTAGAGATTTAGCAGGTTCGAGGTGAGTAATGATTGTAAATGATATGCTGAGGGTTTGAAACCCCGAATTTGCATATCGTAGTGCTATATTGAGGTGACTTGCACGCCGGATAGCGAGCGTGGGGTAGAGCACCGTTGGGGATTGTGACTTGGTCCTTCCCGATTGATAAATTTACTGCGTATTTGACTGAAATTTACTTGTTATTTTCATAACTTGGGCTGGTTGCCATATTTGGGCTTCGTGCCAATTATTTGAACCCATTCGGGGATGGTTGTTGATATTTTCTCACTGTTTCGATTCTATACTTGAACTCAGACATGTATTTTCTACTGTTTTCAAAACTCAGCCAAGTTATTTTGCTTTAACACTTGTAATGAATCTTTCCTATATTGGGTTGAGCAGCATGTTTTACTGTTGCCCGAAGGGCTTATGTGATTTTGACTGAGTAAAGCCGAGGGCCAGTGTGTGAGGATACTTTTGGGTCGGGCTGCATGCTGCAGCAGCGTTATACTGATTCTGATATGAGGCCGAGGGCCTAGACTTGATGCCACGAGATGGCTTGATATTGCGCTTGGGCCGTAAGGGGCCCCTCCCGGAGTCTGCACACCCCCAGTGAGCGCCGTCGACGATAAATGGATCGGGCTGCACGCCGCAGCGATATATGGATCGGGCTGCACGCCGCAGCGGTACTGGTAATGTTCTATGTGTTTACTTTGTTTCATTTGTCTGCCATTACCTATTGTTTGTGCTACTTCATGTGATATCTATCGGATTGCCTGACATTATCTGTTAATTGCGTGTGGTGCCCGAGGGGCGGACTTCTGTGCTTATCTGCACTATTTGTTTTGCATTCATTTGCATAACTGTTGAAAAAAGTCATTTTCAAAAGAGGTTTTAAACTGAGCTAAGATATTTCTAAAGATTTCACGGCTTCATTGCTTTTCTCAAAGAGTTTTTTTCACTGCTCCTATACAGCATGATGGTTTGCTTTTCGTGATTTCTTACTGCTCAGTTGTTATTTACCCTTATTACTCACTGAGTTGGAGTACTCACTTTACTCCCTACACCTCGCGTGCAGATGCAGGTATTTGTTCACCCGGCAGCGGTTTTGGCTGATCGGAGGCAGAGTTATCGGAGTTTAGTGAGGTGACTGCCAGCGTTCGCGGCACCGCTTTTCTCCCTTTTCATTTCCTTGTCATATTCTGTGTATTTCAGATCGTGTAGTTGTGTTCATATTCTAATAGTTGCTCGTAACTTGTGACACCCCGGTTTGGGCTGTCCGGGTTGTACTTCCGCTAATTATCATTATTAAATCATATTTAAACTGCTTATGAACTATTTAACTGATTTAAAAGGATGAATTGGGTTTAGTTGGCTGGCCTTGTCCCCACGAGAGGCGCCATCATGATCAGGTCCGGGTTTGGGTCGTGACAGCCAGTTAAAACCCTGCTAACATTCGGTTGTCCGTACAGATTCCGGCAAAAATGGATTCAAAGAAAAACCCTTTGCTCAAATAAAGGAAAAAGACTTGTTCAAAGCAGCTGAATCTGGCGACTCATCGCTCTTCGAATCACTTACCGAAGAACAGCTCCTTAAAGCCCTCTCTCTCCGTAATGAAGATGCCCGTTCACATTTCTTATAGAACATATAATGCATCCCTTGGCTAATTGAAATCATGAATGAACATGCTGCAGCCTTGCTTCAATATTTTACCTGTTGTTGGAAATCAAGTTACAGATCAATGTGTATTTGATAGCCGAAATGTGAGCTGCTCACTTCAAGCTGCAGAAAAGGACTATCAGATCTCGTTTAGTTGAACTGGAAATTGTGGATGGAAAATTTGTATGTAACGGCAGTGCCGATGACGGATCTGAATCGAAACACGGAGTGGTTTACGTATCCAGCAATATTTTCCTTTTTGCCGAGGTTTCGGTTTGTGATTTTGGTGTTTCGGTCCAAGGATTGTTGCTTTGTTTAGCCTGATTGAGTTGCGATTTCCGGATTTATTCATCAATAAAAGGTCAATTTCTTAATTTTTATTGTCATTTCATTTGGTTATGATATCTTGGTGCGCGTGATGGTTTGCTTTTATTTAAAGTGTTTTATTTAGTTTTATATTTCGATTGTGATGTATGTAATCTTGGTTCCTGAATAAATGCTTTTAATTTGGTAGATGGAAAAATTGAGTTGTTTCTTTCTTGGCAAGGAATAAGAATGGGCCATAAGGTGGGTCTTGAGCCATAAGGAATCTGGCCATGTAATAGATCATGTTAGCTAGTCTATCTGCTCCCCAATAATATCTTGTTCATAAATTTGTCATCACAATAATCTCAAAATTTATGAAGAATAATGAACACCGTTAGAGTGCTTTAGGCGCGTGTTGAATTTATTATCGTGATTATATACACGTTCGCGTGACATAGCCATGATTTCCAAAATTAAAACCAAGGTATGCGTTCGTGCAACTTTGGATGCAACAATCTTAATTAACAAAAACGTGATTAATTGTGTACACGTATGTGACTTGATTCTTGATGCGCCGAACAAAATGAATACACGTACGCGTGATTCGTTTCAAATAAAAGTGGTAAAGGTAAAATGCACATAGGTTCTAAAACACATAATTAAACAATTTAATTGAGCCAGGTATGATTAAAGCGACCGTGCTAAAATCACAGAACCCAGGAATGCCTAACACCTTCTCCCGGGCTAACAGAATTCCTTACCCGGATTTCTGTTTTCGCAGACCGTAAATAGAGTCAAACTTCCTCGATTCGGGATTTTAAACCGGTGACTTGGGACACCATAAATTATCCCAAGTGGCGACTCTGAATTTGAATAAATAATCCCGTTTCGATTATTGTCACTTTAATTGGAAAAACTCCCTTATACCCCCTTCGGGGTGGTAAAAAGGAGGTGTGACAATACCGAGACTAACATAGTCTGGAAAATAACTAAATACAACTAAAGGAAGATAAGAGGGAGAAGAGCAGGGCTGTGATCGCCAGGCAGCTACCTTGCTATCTCCGAGAAAATCTGCAACTGGTATAGTCAACAGCCGCTACTGTGTCCAGATACACCTGGATTTGCACACAAGGTCCAGGGAGTAACGTGAGTACACCAAATCAGTAAGTAACAACAGTAAATAAAGGCTGAGAAGTAGTGACGAGCAATAACAAAAGTAAAGTTCATATCCCAAAAACTCAGTAAAATACGACATGCTTTTAATACCATAGTTTATATCAAATCAACTTGTTTAAATCCAGTTCTAGTAAACTCATTTTAAAGATATCTTTCAACAGTTTTCAAACAAGGCTCAATGCAAAGGTGAGCGAAAATGATGAAAACATAAACAGTCCTTCGGGCAAACATAACTCATATACAGACCCTCGGGCAAACCTCACCATCACTCGTATACAGCCCCTCGGGCAAATCCCACCATCACTCATGCCTCCCAGTCACTCAGCACTCGGCACTCGCACTCAGTAGGTACCTGCGCTCACTGGGGTGTGTACAGACTCCGGAGGGGCTCCTTCAGCCCAAACGCTATATTAAGCCAATCATTGCATAAATCAATCAGGCCCTTGGTCTCACTCAAATCATGAATCAATAAAACATGTTGCGGCGTGCAACCCGATCCCACAAATATCCTCATAAGTCAGGCCCACGCCCTCACTCAGTCATAAACCTCTCCAACCTCTTTGGCTCTCAGAAAAATAAGGTATTAAGCCCAAACAACATTTATATAATGCATCAATAATAGATTAATAGAGACCGAGTTATAAAATAAACCAATATAAATATGACTGAGTATAGATTTCCAATTGAAAATAATGAGATGATAGCAAGAAAAGACCTCTAAGGGTCCAAACAACTCTGGCATAAGGCCTAAACATGGCATCCACCCTGATTTACAGAAATTCTTTCTAAAACAAGTAAGAAGCATGTAGTTTCAATAAAATATTCAACTTTACAGTAGATACGGGACAGGCCAAGTCACAATCCCCAACGGTGCACGCCCACACACCCGTCACCTAGTATGTAAGTCACCTCAAAATTGTCACATGACACAAAATCCGGTGTTGCATGCCCTCAGGACTAGATTTACAATCGTTACTTACCTCAAACCGATCGAATCTTTACTCCGCGATGCTCTTGCCCCTCGACTCGGCCTCCAATTGCTCCGAATCTATTCACAACCAGAGCAATGCCATCAATATACGCTAATGGAATGAATTTCACAGGAAAAACTAACAAAATGGACCCCAAACCCGAAATCGGCTCAAACCTGGCCCCCCGGGCCCACGTCTCGACCGACAAAAATTACAATACTTGAAAGCCCATCCACTCACGAGTCTAACCATACCAAATTTTCTCAAATCCGATAACAAAATCCCATTAAAAACCCCCAAAATTCTAACTCAAGAACGCTTCATCTTCTCCCCCAATTTTTTACCCCAATTCATAAATTAAATGATAAAATCAAAGATAGATTCATGGGAGTTAACCAAAACCAAATAAGAAACACTTACCCAATTCAATTCCCTGAAAATCCCTTCAAAAATCGTCCAAATCCGTGGTCTCTAGCTCAAAATATGAAAAATGGGCTCAAATCCTCGCTTTTGGAATTTAACACTGCTACCCAGATTTTTCTTCTTCGCGAACGCGGCCTCCCTCTCGCGTTCGCTCAGAACAACATTACTGCCTCCTCATTTTTACTCTTCGCGAATGCGATAGCCTACTCGCCAACGAAATGCCTTGCCAACTCAACCCATCGCAAACACGACCACTCCTCGCGAACGCGTAGACCAGTTAGATGGGGATCCCAGCTGCCTCTTCTTTTCTACGCGAACATGATACTCCTCTCGCGTTCGCGTTGCACTCTACTCCTGAACCTTCGCGTACGCGTCCCTTACTTCACGAATGCGAACAACAATTCACCCTCGCACTCAAGATGCTCTTTGCGAACACGAGACCTGCCTCGCGAACCCGTAAAAGAAAACCAGCAACAGCAGAATACAACAGATCAGCTAACATCTCAAGGCCAAAATGATCCACTAACCACCCGGAACTCACCCGAGGCTATCGGGACCTCAACCAAGCATACCAACACATCCCATAACATCATACAAACTTAGTCGAACCTTCGAATCACTCAAAATATCATCAAAACACCAAATTTCCCTCGGATTCAAGCCTAAGAACTTCTAAACTTCCAAATTTCCAACGCCGAACCTATCAAATCACATCCGAATGACCTCAAATTTTGTGCACAAGTCAAAAATTACACCAAGTACATATTCCAACTTCCGGAATTCCATTTCAACCATGATATCAAAATTTCCACTACAGGCCAAAATCACAAAAATTGCAACGGTTGCCAATTCAAGCCTAAACCTACTACGGACCTCCAAATCACATTCCGGACGCGCTCCTAAGTCCAAAATCACCTAACGGAGCTAACAGAACCATCAAAATTCACATCCGAGGTTGTTTCCACATAAGTCAACATCCGGTTAACATTTTCATCTTAAGCTTCTAAATAGGAGACTAAGTGTCTCATTCCACTCCAAAATTACTCCGGACCCGAAACAACCAACACGATACGATAAAATACAGTTGAGAACACAAAAGGAAGCAGAAATGGGAAAAACGAGGCTATAACTCACGAAACGACCGGCCGGGTCGTTACATGTTATGTACATCAGTATCTTGAAGAAGCAGGGAATAACAACACAAAAGAGATAAAGGGGAACTCCGAGGTCTGCGGACGCGGGCATATGTACCTTGAAGTCTTCGGAGCAGTAGAAAAAATCCAACTAAAAACGAGGTTGGTAGGAGGTACCTTAATTTGTACATGAAAACATATGTAGAAGAGTAGCATGAGTACACCACAACGCTACCAAGTAAGTGCCAAGCCTAACCTCGGTCGAGTAGTGACGATGTCAGGTCAGGGCCCTACTGGTATAAATAAATCAAGTAAGGCAGAATAAATATCGCAGTATAATAAGAGACTGAAATTTAACAAAAAGGCAATCATAGAGGATGACGGTACATTACACACGAATAATAGCAGGGGATCTCCCAAGAGACCGTCTCGTAGTCCCAAAAGTAAAAGTGCAGGGGGATCTCCCGGGATACCATCCCATAGTCCCAAAGTAATTATGCAGGGGTATCTCCCGGAATACTATTCCATAGTCCCAAAGTAAATATGCAAGGGGATCTCCCGGAATACCGTTCTGCAGTCCCAAAGTAAATACGTAGTTCAAATAATGGAATTAACAGTTACAACAAGAAATCCTACAGCTTAGACTAAGTACAAGCCAAGGAAAAAGAAGAAAATCCACTAAGCATGCTGCACAGAGTTCAGGTAAGCATTTAAGGCACGTAAGACATGCTATTCAAGGCTAAATAGGATAACTACACATGCTGATATAACTCAAATAAGAAGGAACATGTTATTACTCAATAAAAATAGAATTTTACAACAAATAGCACGTGTACTCACTCGTCACCTCACGTACACGTCACTCACATATCACAATAGTACTAAACCCTAAGGGGAGTTCCCCCACACAAAGTTAGGCAAGCCAGTTAACTCGTACCAAGCTCAATCAATTGGTAACAATGCCTTTTCAACAAATATCCAACTCCGAATGGCCCAAATCTAGCCAAAAATAATTACATATCATAAATAAAACTATAATAGAGTAATTTAATTAATGAAATCAAGACTTTAATAAGAAATTTAAAAATCGCCTTAAAAAGCCTCCCCGGGCCCACGTCTCGAAATCAGGTAAAAATCACAAAATATGAACACTCATTCACACACGAGTTCACTCATACTAAAATTATCCAAATCCGATGTCAAAATCTCAATCAAAACCCAAAATCTTAGTTGAAGAACTTTTCCCCAAATTTTAAACCCAAATCCAAAATTAAAAGATGAAATTAATCATAGATTAGTGGGATATAACCAAAATCAAGTGTAGAATCATTACCCAATCGATGTCTCTGAAAATCTCTCAAAATCTCGTCCGAATTCGAGCTCTCAAACTCAAGTTTTGATTAAAAATGGCCAAACCCTTGATTTTTAAATGTTATATTCTGCCTAGGTACTTCATTCTTCGCAAACGCGGGAGGTCCCTCGTGTTCGCGAAGCACAAACTTACTTCGGCCCAGAATCCTCCATCGCGAACGCGATGACCTTGTTGTTAACGCGAAGACCACTTAGCTCAACTCTACGCGAACGCGAGACCAACATCGCAAATGCGCAGGCAAAAGGCCTACGGACCCAGTGAACCAACTTCTTCTACGCGAACGCGGGACCCTCTTTGCGAACACGTAGACATATGACCTCAGAGCTTCGCGAACGCGGGACCAACATCGTAAATGTGAAGCATAAAATTCCACCTGCCTCCAGTTCCTCTTCGCGAACGCGGGATTCCCTTCGCGAACGCGGGATTCCCTTCGCGAACGCGAAGAACGAAACCAGAATTGGAGAACACCAGAAATCTGCAATTTTCCTAAGTCCAAAAATGATTCGTTAACCACCCAAAATCAACCCGAGGCCCCCGGGACCTCAACCAAATATACCTACCAGTCCTAAAACACCTTACAAACTTAGTTGAACCCTCAAAACACATCAAACAACAACAAGAACACAAATCACCCTCCAATCTAAACTTAATGAACTTGAAACTTCAAATTTCTACAACCGATGCTGAAACCTATCAAACCATGTCCGTTTGACCTCAGATTTTGCACACAAGTCATATTCAATATTATGGACCTACTCCAACTTTCGGAATCGGGATCCGACCTTGATATCAAAAAGTCCACTTCCGGTCAAAATCTCCAAAAATTCGACTTTTACCATTTCAAGCCTAAATCAGCTACAGATCTCCAATTCATAGTCCGGACACGCCCTTAAGTCCAAAGTCACCCATTGGAGCTAACGGAACAGACGAAACTTCATTCCAGAGTCATCTTCACACGTTCCGACTACGGTCAAAATCCTAAGACTTAAGCTTCCGTTTTAGGGACTAAGTGTCCCAAAACGCTTCAAAACCAAAAACAAAACCTCCCGGCAAGTCACATAAGCAGAAAAATATAGGGGGGAAGCAGTTAATAAGGGATCGGGGCTTTTACTCTCAAAACGAACGGCCGGGTCGTTACATCCTCCTCATCTTAAAACAATCGTTCATCCTCGAACAAGCATAGATACATACCTGAAGTGGTGAAAAGATGAGGATAACGGATGTGTTTATAATACTCGGTCTCCCAAGTTGCCTCCTTGACCGGCTGACCCCTCCACTGCACCTTTACTGAAGCAATCTTCTTTGACCTCAGCTTTCGAACCTGCCTGCCCAAAATAGCCACCAGCTCTTTCACATAAGATAGATCCTTGTCCAGCTAGACTGAGCTTAAATCCAACCCATATGACGGATCACCGTGATACTTTCGGAGCATAGAAACATTGAATACGGGATGAACTCCTACTAGACTGGGAGATAAGGCAAGCTCATAAGCAACCTCCCCAACTCGCCGCAACACCTCGAATGGGACAATAAACCTTGGGCTCAGCTTGCCCATCTTTCTGAACCTCATAACGCCTTTTATAGGCAAAACCCGGAGCAAGACCAGCTCTCCAACCATGAATGCAACATCGCGAACCATCCGATCCGCATAACTCTTCTATCTGGACTGGGTTGTGCGAAGTCTATCCTAAATCACCTTAACCTTTGCCAAAGCATCCTGAACCAAGTCTATACCCAATAATCTAGCCTCGCCTGGCTCGAACCAACCCACTGGAGACCGGCGCCGCCTACCATACAGAGCCTCATATGGTGCCATCTGAATGCTGGACTGATAACTGTTATTGTAGGCAAACTCCACAAGTGGCAAGAACTGATCCCAAGAACCTCCAAACTCCATCACACACGCACGGAGCATATCCTCTAGAATCTGAATACTGCACTCAGACTGTCCGTCTGTCTGAGGGTGAAATGATATGCTCAACTAAACCCGAGTACCTAACTCATGTTGTACGATCCTCTAGAACCGTGATGTAAACTGTGTACCTCAGTCAGAGATGATAGATACCGGCACGCCATGAAATCTGACAATCTCGCGGATACAAACTCGAGCCAGCTGCTCGGAAGAATAAGTAGTCATCACAGGAATGGAATGAGCTGATTTGGTCAGCCTAGTCATAGGTGATGTAATAGATGAGAATCCCTCAACAAATTGACGGTAATACCCCGCTAAACCAAGAAAACTCCAGATCTCCGTAACTGAGGACGGTCTGGGCCAAATCTGCACCGCATCCACCTTTAGATCCTCCTTGATCCCCTCACTTGACACTAATGACCCAGAAATACCACTGAATCAAACCAGAACTCACACTTTGATAATTTTGCATATAACTTCTTTTCTCTCAAGGTTTGGAGCACATTCCTCAGGTGCTGCTCATGATCGTCCCGACTCCGGAATTGTTATAACTGTTTAATTGGATTGGGGATTTGTGTCGGCTAGCCTTATTTCACGATAGGCGCCATCACGATCGGGTCCGGTTTAGGGTCGTGACATATGCCTACGTGTTTTAACTGTCTATTTGAAATTCTGTGCAACATGTTTAGGTAGATCCTTATTTTCCTTGATTGTGCTTGGTCTAAACTGTATAATTCGGTGTTGTAACTGTCATGTCACCTTGAGCTGCATATATACTTTGGGACAACGGACGTACTCCGAGAGATTCCCCTTTCTTGCATATTAATTTTGGGACTACGGACGTATTCTGGGAGATCCCCCAGCACTGCATATTTACTTTGGGACTACGGACGTATTCCGGGAGATCCCCTGTCTTGCATATTTATTTTGGGACTTTAATAAGAAATTCGAAAATCTCCCTAAAAAGCCTCCCCGGGCCCACATTTCGAAATTGGGGTAAAAGTCACAAAATATGAACACCCATTCACTCACGAGTTCACTCATACCAAAATTATCCAAAACCGATGTCAAAATCTCAATCAAAATCCAAAATCTTAGTTGAAGAACTTTTCCCCATTTCCCCCAAATTTTCAACCCAAATCCGAAATTAAAAGATGGAATTAATGATAGATTAGTGGGATATAACCAAAATCAAGTGTAGAATCATTACCCAATCAATGTCTCTGAAAATCTCATCAAAATCTCGTCCAAATCCGAGCTTTCAAACTCAAGTTTTGATAAAAATGGTCAAACCCTCGATTTTGAAATGTTATATTCTGCCCAGGTACTTCCTTCTTCGCGAATGCGGGAGGACCCACGCGTTCGCGAAGCACAAACTTACTTCGGCCTAGAATCCTTCATCGCGAATGCGATGCCCTTGTCGCTAACGCGAAGACCGCTCAACTCAACCCTACGCGAATGCTGGACCAACATCATGAACGCGTAGGCAAAAGGCTTGGGGACCCAGTGAACCAACTTCTTCTATGCGAACGAGGGACCCTCTTCGCAAACGCGTAGACATATGACCTTAGAGTTTCGCGAACGTGGGACCAACATCGCAAACGTGAAGCATAAAATTCCACCTGCCTCCGATTCTCCTTCGCGAACTCGAGACTTTGTAGTCGAGAATTCATAGCTATAAATGCATTATGTTATGGTATATACCAAACAATATTAATTTACCATCATTGAGTGATAAAATTAAGGTGAGAATATAGCAAGAACGAAAAAAAATAAAAAATGAAACAAGATATAAGGAGGTCGTAACGGGTAAGATCAAATATCAAATTCGCTTCTAAATCATTGGGTAAAAAACACAGCTTTTTCTGGACAATGAAGAATGGTAATACATTACCATATAATAATAATTCTAATATGGTAATAAAAGGGATTTTATTGTTCCCAAATTAAGTTCCATAGGAAAACAAAAAATGGCATGGGCCCGGGGGAATAAGGATTCCATTGATGTAAATTTTGTCGAATTCCGAGACGTGGGCCCGCGGGGTCGGGCTTGGTCAATTTCGGGATTTGTGTTGTAATTTAATTATTTTCGAGTGGGCTTTGTTCCCTTAGCATATTTTGATGGTATAAATCTGTTTTTTTGGATAGATTTGGAGCATCCGGAGGCCGATTCGAGGGGCAAAGGCATCGCGGGCAAGAGTTTTAACCGGATTGAGGTAAGTAATGATTGTAAATGCTGTCCTGAGGGTATGAAACCCCCGGATTTCACATCGTTGTTGTACTTTGAAGTGACGCACACGCTAGATGACGAGCGTGGGGTCGTGCACCGTTGGGGATTTGTGACTTAGTCCGTCCCGTATGACTGTTTAACCGCGTATTTGATTGAAAATTATTTGTTATCATCATGTTTTGTGCTGAATGCCACATTTGGGCCTCGTGCCAACTGTTTTGGACCCTTAGAGGATTTTTACGACTATTTTTCACTGTTTTGACTTCATATTTGTACTCGGTCATGTTGTATTCTACTTTTTTATAACTCAGCCATGTTTAATCCGTTTTGATATTTTTAGATGATATTGTGGGTTGAGTATCATGTTTTACTATGCCCGAGTGGCCTTTAGAGATTTCTGACTGAGTGAGGCTGAGGGCCTGTGTTGTGAGGTTATTATGGGATCGGGCTGCGCGTCGGAGCGGTATTGTACTGATTCATGATTTTGAGGCCGAGGTCCTGATTCATTACGCCACGAGGTGGGTTGTTATAAGGCCGAGTGCTTATTTGATTATGCCACGAGATGACTTGATATTGCGCTTGGGCTGTAAGGAGCACATCCCGGAGTCTGTACACCCTCAGTCAGCACGGGTACCCAGTGTGAGATGTGATATAGCCCGAGGGGCTGATATTGTTCCATGTTATTGCTCGAGGGGATGATACGAGTGATTGTGAGATGGCCCGTAGGGCTGGTTCTGTTGGTATGTTGCCCGAGGGGCTGATTTATGTTTTTATCTTTTCTCCCTGTTTTTATTCACTCGTTTGAACTTCTAAAAGATGTTTTAAAGAGGTTTTTACTGAACTAAGGTGTTTCTACGAGCTCTTACTGTTTTATTGCATCGTTCTGGTTTTATACTGCCTCGTTGTAGTATTTTGCCGTGTTTTACGTATTTTCTTATCGCTCAGCTGCCTTTACTTTTATTACTTACTGAGTTGGCGTACTCACATTACTCCCTACACACTGTGTGCAGATCCAGGAGTCTCAGGTCACGCTAGCGAGGGCTGATTGCTTTCCAGCACGCTGTTCGGAGTTGAATAGGTAGCTGCTCGGCGTTCGCAACCCAGTGCTTCTCCTTCCTACCTTTACTTTCCTTTGTACTAGCTTTGTACTAGACTGTGTAGTCTTTTCATACTCTTAGATGGATTTTTAGATGCTCATGACTGGTGACACCCCGATGTCGGGCTGTGTTGTTTCCGCATTGTTCTATTCTACTCTTTATTTTGGGATTTATAGATTCTTAATGACTTAATATGAATTATTATAACTGTTTAATTAGATTGGGGGTTTGTGTCGGCTGATCTTGTTTCACGATAGGCGCCATCACGACCGGGTCTGGTTTAGGGTCGTGACACATGCCTACATGTTTTAACTGTCTATTTCAAATTCTATGCAACATGTTTAGGTATATCCTTATTTTCCTTGATTGTGCTTGGTCTAAACTGTATAATTCGGTGTCGTAACTGTCATGTCATCTTGAGCTGCATATTTTCTTTGGGACAACGGACGTATTCCGAGAGATCCCCCTTTCTTGCATATTTATTTTGGGACTACGGACGTATTCCGGGAGATCCCCCAGCACTGCATATTTACTTTGGGACCACAGACGTATTTCGGGAGATCCCCCTGTCTTGCATATTTATTTTGGGACTTCGTGTCCGGGAGATCCCCCACCACTACATATTTATTTTAGGATTACGGACGTATTCCGGGAGATCACCCTGTACTGTATAATCATTTCGAAACTACAGGACGGTATTCCGGGAGCTCCCCCTGTACTGTATAATCATTTCCGAACTACGGGACAGTATTCCGGGAGATTCCCTGTTGTGGTTACCTTGTTCTGAGCCGAGGGTTCCCTTATTTGTTAGATTTTTGTGAATTTCTTTTATTGCTTTACCGTAAAATTTATTATGGTTGTTTATATATTGGATAGCGATGCACGTCGTAGCAATATAGCGCTTGGGCTGAAGGAGCCCCTTCGGAGTCTGCACACACTCCCAATGAGCGCAGGTACCTATTGAATGTGTGTACTGAGGGCTGAGAGCTGAGTGATTGAGCCGTTGAGATGAGTTGAGTGACTATTGTCTTGAGAGGCAGTACTTGCTTTCAATTATTTGTTGCACTTAGTTGTTATCTGTCCTTGTTGTGCAAATTTCTGGAAGACTTGATATCTGGTTTACTTGAGCACGAACTAATTTGACTTAAACTGCTAGATTTGAAACCATGTCTGTTCTTTATTGAAAGTTACTGAAATAAACTCCATTTGCATAGCTCGTAACTGCTTCTCAGTTCCTTATTTGTTTATGTTACTTACTGAGTGGGAAGTACTCACGTTACTCCCTGCACCTTGTGTGCAGATTCAGGCGAGACCTTTCGCGGAGGTCATTAAGTTCGTGCGTAGTCGACTATCGGAGACATACGAGATAGCTTCTGGCGTCCACAGTCCTTGTCTCTCCTTCCTTGTTATCTTTTCTTTCTGTTTTTGGCATTTGGCAGACTATTGTAAACTTTTATTCTAGACTAGTTGTAGATGCTCATGACTTAGTGACAACCCGATGTCGGGCTATCTTCTCGCATTTTTTATTTGAGTTTAACTCCTGTCTTTATGAAATTTCTGTTATGAAAAAGCTTTGATTTATCTTTTTATGAAATAACGAAGTGTTCTGAAAATGTCGACTTGCCTAGTTCCATGATAGGTGCTATCACGACAGGTTAGAGTTTTGGATTGTGACAATTTTGCACATGTATTCTAGTATATAGAAGAGCCTTGGAAGCAGCTGGCCGTCAGCTTGCCGACCAAGGCTCTTTTTGGTCATTTCATATTTAGATTTTATAATTGTTTGATCGTTTAAAGTGGCTCTAAGTTTTGATTGGTTCAAATAACTTGATTATTGTGCTAACTTTATTAATTTTGGTTGTATAGACATTTTAGCCCCTTGAGGGAGCCGTGTATCTTTTCGAGTGGGTCCATCTCCCATTACAAATTGCGGCTGGAAAACCCATTACCATGCCTGGCAACTTTTTATATATAACTCGCCCAATTCTATGAATGCCTGTGGGGACACAAATTTTTGGTTTAAATATATTCATGATTACTTCTAAACTCTAAAGCTCAGAGCTGCCACTATCAAACTGTTTAGAAATTTTCAAGAACTAACTTTATATATCATAAGCTATAATAGATATTATGGTAATTTAATTTTATAAATTTCTTCTAAATTAATTTTGTAGATCACATACTAAAATTATTTATGTGATAATTGATTTTTTACTTGAAATTATAATGCCCAAAAAGTTATAGATGTCAACTTATTTCAACAAAGACTTTCTTTCTAAAAATCAAATCATTTTACAGGAAAATATTTATCAAATCATCTTCTAATACCTTTTATTATGGTTAACTTTGGTAATTTCAGTTCTAAAAACTCTTAATATGGTGACTGTATCAAATATTATTTGGGTTGGTAAAATCCGTGCACAATGTTTTGTGAAATAGTTTGATAAATTCAAGTTGAAGAAAAATATTTTGCAAAAGACATTTTATTTTTGCGTCATATTTTTGTTTAATTGTCTATTATAAAGTTAGATTTCATTTTAAGGTCTTTTTATCTTTTCAAAATTTTCTCAAAAGGTTTTCAAATAGATATGTAAGTGAGCTCTATAAAATACATAAGATTTTTATTGTTTACTACTTCGCGATTACTGACCTATATTAACTAAGAGTCTACTTTCTAAATAATCCGAATGAAAATGAGATGAATGGAGCACACAAAAAGGTATTAAACGTTCATAGTTCTAAGGTTGAAACTTTTTAAATATCTATCAAGCAACAAACTAAAATAACAAAATTTAAAACATCATAATTAAATTAGGTATCTAAAACAAAAGAAGGTAGAACCAAGAATGAGCAAAAAAAAATCACATTATTAATTCAAGCATTTTACTTTTTTGAGAAAATTTTGTTTAAAAAAAATAGAATTGGTTGCCTTTTGAAAGACGTGTTTATTTCCTCACTTTCATGTATCTTATATTTCTTTATTTTATCTTAATGTTCTAAAAGTTGACAGTAGAAATACATTATTATTATTATTATTATTATTATTATTATTATTATTATTCCTGTAGGACTAAAAAGATAAAACATTTAGTTGGGTGAATTGAATTTAAATTAAAGTACAACAACAAATTATAACAAAAAACAAATTAACAAGTAGAAAACAAACTTTGTCACAGTTCAGATTGTTGGGCCCGTGCGTAAGCACGGGCAACGTAATCTAGTAGTAAATAGAAGTCTTTTGGTTAAGCTTACCTGTTATGACATTTGTACAGAAAATGATCATTATGTCATGTTTTGCCCTTGCGTTCTTTAATATTTTTTTTTTCTACATTTTCATGTCAAAGCAAATAAATATTGGTAAAGTTTTGTAAATTAATGTAACCAACAATTACCTATGCATTACTAATAACATACAGTTATTTATTGTTTTCGCATCTTTAGATCTACTGAATATTATATTAAAAACAAAAATAAAGCAAAAATACAAGGAGAATTCCAGAGGCAGTATGACGATTGTAGATAAATATTAAAAAATATAGAATCATATGTTGACATGCCCATCTAGAAATAAGAGATAAAAACTAAGTAAAATTAATAAATAACCAGGAAAACCTAACCAAACTATAGAAATGTTGGAATGAAACCAAAATCCAAGGCCAAAGGAGGAGCAAACAAAACAAATGCATAAGATGTGTAAGAGAAAGAGAAAAATAGTTGTTCAAGACAGAGACTTACTTTCTCTCTTGCCCATCTTCTTCAGGTGCATGAGCAGAATCAGTTAAAAGGATAGCCAAAGCTACAGAATTCTAGAAAATCTGGTAACTTTTTAAGAAATCAGTAGTAAAACGACAAACATCATGGAAGATGAATTGGCAGAGCTAAATCTCTAAAACAACATGGAATTGTGCCTCTCGCAAATCCCTAAACGTCGATACATGGTCACGCCCAATTCTATTCCTAAAAAGGATAAGCGGTCGCTGCAAATATAATTCAGTCTAAAAGTAAGGAGACGAATCCCATAGAGAACTAAGCTATCGCTATAAGTGTTCAATATCGCTAAGAAGACAAGCTCGAATAAATTCCTAAGTTATAAATATTAAGATTCTTATGTCTAACTAATGAACAAATAAATTAAAATATTAAATTAACAACTAAAGATTTTAGTTTGGAGACAAGATTAAGGAGGTCTAGAATTATGATTTCCCCAATTGTCGGAATCCTTCCAGCTATGTTTCCTACAATTTCGCCTAAGTATTCTCTACTGACCGTGAGCACTTCAAGTGTCGTCATTCTCTCTCGAGCAACTACAACAATTTACTATAAATATACTCTCGAACTACGCTAGCTCGTACTTTTTTACCGCTCACTAGGATCACGTTAAAGCTTCATTATTTTTAATCCCACTATTAAACCCGCAATATTCTCGCATATACCTTAGGAGTGTGTTTTACGCAGTAAAATTACAGTACACGTGTTTACACAATGTAGTACGTGTGTTTTCCGAAAGATTGGTGACTTAATTACCAATTTATCCCTAAATAAACTGATAATTACCCAAGTACTAAGGTAAGAATAAAGCAAGAAAGACAGAAAAAAAAAGGAAACAAGATATAAGGAATCAAATATCAAATTCGCTTCTAAATTATCGTTCGGTAAAAACACAGCTTTATTTGGACAATGTAGAATAGTACTCCTTTCGCTCCACAATAAGTGATTTTTTGATCTTTTTTTTGTGTTCCAGAACATCTGAAATTTTCAGATTTCAAGAATGATTAATTATTTTTTTCCTACATTGCTCTTGGAGTAAATAGCATTGGAGTATGTGTTAGGAGTATTTATGTGAAGAAGTAGTAAAAGTTATAATAGTCAATTTCATTGCTAATTAATGTTAAAAATAAATTTCATAATCTAAAACATCCAAAAAAATCACTTATTGTGGACCGGAGGGAGTAATAAATTATTATGTGCTCCCTCCGGTCCACAAATAAGTGACCAATTTGCTTTAGGTACATCCATTAAGAAAATACTAAATTTTAGACGAAAATAGTTATTGTGACTAAACTACCCTTTAAATGTTGCACCATAGTTATAGTAGCACTTACTTATCTTCTCAAATGTGAGGAGTAAATGACTTTTTAGGAATACGTATATAAGGATAATTTTGGAAAACTAAATTGAATTTTTTCTTGATTATATAAATGAACACAAAGCAAATTGGTCACTTATGTGAACCGGAGGGAGTAATAATAATTCTAATATGGTAATAAAAGGGATTTTGTTGTTTTCCCAAATTAAGTTCCATAGAAAAACAAAAAATGGCAAAGGATCATCCAATAGTAAATGTAGAATTTAATACTAGTAAAATTGGTTAGATTAATATGGTAAACCAAATATGGATAGCAATTAAATAAAAAAGAGAGGATAAATGCCTAAAAATGGGGAATGTATTACAACAATAATTTCTTCTATTTAGAGAGGGAAATGTGCAGTAATTCATTCATCCATCAATGGCACAACCATTTTTTTCATCTTCCTCAGTCCTACCGATCTAGTTTTTTCCCAATCAGTTTTTTTGTGTTCTTTTCGCTTGTAATACTTAGCCGTTATTTTGGATTTTTTCTTTGTTAAGAACGCATATTTATCTAGATTTGTTGTGTGTCCATTTACTATATATGGGCACCAGCGAAATTGGGCGACGGCCTTTCCCTGAAGATTTAGACGGAGAAATTCTACTCAGGCTGCCCGTGAAGTCATTGTTTAGATTCAAATGCGTGTATGTTCTTATCAAGAGCCCTACTTTTATTAGAAAACACTTGAATTGTAGCAAGAATAGGCCTCCCCAACTCCTGATTTATGATTATGGTGCGCGTGATGATTCCCCTCCTATTACTTTGATTTCGGAGAATCATGGTGATGGTGAAGCTCCTAATTATATCCATAGATTTAGAGGTTTGACAAAAGTTATAGGCTTGTTTTTGTTGCAGAAAGAAATTGATCCCGAAAATAGGTACATGCAAATCTTTGCAATGGCGCTGTGGAATCCTTCGACCAGAGAGGTGAGGCACCTCCCTCCACACAAAATCGAGTACACTCACTTTGGGTTCGGATTAGATCCCTTGACTAATGACTATAAGGTGGTTTACTATAATTTCCACTTTGGTGAATATGAATATGCAGCTGTCTACTCTTGTTCTACTGACTCATGTACAAACATTACACCTAAAATTAAATTCTATTCCTACGGACGCTCTTTAGATGAAGCCTATAGTACTGCTTATCTGAATGGGGCTTATTATTGGCTGCTAAGCGAGGGGCTTAAGTACAGCATTGTTTCGTTTGACTTTAGCAATGAGGTGTTTGAAGAGATTGAAGGGCCAGATGATTCATCTGGTATGAGTCTGATATTGCTTGACGACTCGGTTGCCCTCTTGACCTTTATGGAAATTGTGTTCATGATATATGGGTAATGATCCAACCAGGGGTTTGGAACAAACTTTTTACCTTTCAAAGCTTTACATGTATTAAGACTTGGTATTCCAGCAGTCTCATTTTGGCAACTAGACGTTCTTGGCTAGTCTCCTATAATGTTAGGACTAAGAAGACGCGACGTCTTGGATTTTGTCATCCAGGCCTGCGATACAGCTGTGGGGTTTATGTTTATAAGGAAAGCTTAGTAACATTGAAACGAGAGAATGGAGAGCAGCTGGACCATCGCAACTTTCCTGACGCCTCCTTTGAGCTTTAAACAAGAGTATGCAACAAACTAAAGGGTGGAGAACATAGAGGGGCAGCGACAAACACACCATCCCATAGTTTAGAGTGTTCCAGCGAATTGATATAGAGTAGGTTTCCGAGATAAATGAATTGATTGTGTGAATTCCTGACTCTTACCTTTTTAATACAGTTATGAAGGAATTACAGCGATACACTCCTTTGATTTTTTATTTAGATTTGCTACTGTGTCACTTTAGCGAGAGATGTTACAAGATATGCTGAAATATTTGGTTCATAAAGATTTTGGAATTCAGTCAGCAGAAACTTTGGAGTGAGAAATTTGAGCCATTTATATATCACATGTTCCGCTCATTCAGTCTGTCTTCATCTTGTATTTGTATTCCTCTGTAGTAGCATCCTGTTGCTTAGGAAATTTGAATAGTGAGCTGAATGGAAAGAGTAGCTCGTCTCTGTGAAACAAATTATCTTGAGACATTACAAGACACGAGCTTTCCCGAGATGTTGAAATGTTTTTATTCACCAGATTTCCTTCTGCTTTTGGATCTTCTAATTATAGGAAATTGCTAATGTTCTTTATTTATGTTTCCATTCTCTTTCTTCATCTTTTATTGTGGTGAGAATTTCAGGATTTCTGCTGTTAATGAGTGACATTCTGCATAACCTTAGCTTCATCATTGGCTGCAAGGTTAGGACCAACAAAAATGGCTGCATTTCACTTCTACTTGCTCTTGTTGGTTGGCTGTTTCTGGTCAGACGATCTTCCTATCATTTTCCAAAGCGCAATTTGTTGAATAAATTAAACAGTCAGATGGGAGATGGTGCAGAAAAATCTGTGTCAAATGCTTAAGTAATAAAGTGGAAGAGAATCTGTCAAAAAATTGTAACCTTATTGTCCATGGATTCTTGATTTACCGAAGAAAGACTGCCATTATTCCCTCCCAAAAATAACCTGCCACTATGTGCACACTTGTAGTTGCCAAATGACTACTGGGAAACCTATTACAAGTTCTCAAGTATAAAAGTAGGAAGAAAATATATCCTAAAATGTGTCGTATTCTCTGTGAATTCCTTATTATTTGAGAATGATTATCATGTTTCCCTCTCAAAATAACCTCTTGCTATGTGCACATCTATACTTGTCGCCAAATCCACAGGGCTTTGGTGGCATTTCTCAGAGTGAGTGAGCAACAAATATTTGTTAAAATATCATGGTATAGCCAGTTTTCACACTGGTCAATGAAAAATAGCCAGCGTTTATCAAGTCAATGAAAAATAGCCACTATTTTGCTGCAACAAGGACCGGTCCAGTATAATATACGGGAGTTCTGGTGCATTTGTGTACGAACTCTAGCATATTATGCTGGACCGGTATACTTTGCTAACTCCTGTAAAATTTGCGGGAGACTGGAGCACCAGTGCTCCAAACTCCAGTATATTATACTTGACAATTATACTTGCTGGAACTCCCGTAAAATTTGCGGGAGTTCCAGCATAGTTATCCTGGAACTCCCGTAAAATTTACGGGAGTTCAAGCATACTTATGCTGGAACTCCCGTAAAATTTGCGGGCATATTTTTCCGGATTTTGAACAGTGTTTTCGCTCAGATTTAAAGTGGCTAAATTTCGATGACTTTTGAAACTTGGCTATTTTTCAACGACCAGTGGTAAATCTGGCTATTTTTGAATTTCTCCCCAAATATTTAGCTATCAAAGCCCAAATGTGAATTAACAATTAGTACTATAATTAGTTACTACTATTAATCTTTCTGCCGAAAACAATATAATATACTGTATAGAGGAATTACAATTATCTGAGAGTTGTGTCTTGATTCATATATCTCTAAGTTGCGTCTGCCAGTCATGCTTCCCTCAAACTCCCCCCTCCTGCCTTTAATTCGAATTTTAAAAATCCATCACAACCAAATAGAAAATTTATTAGTACCTGATAATTACGCTAAATGATACTAATTTACTATGATTAAGTGATAAATTAAGGCGAGAATATAGTACGAAAGGTAAAGAAAAAAAAGATATAAGGAGGTCGTAACAGGTTAGATCAAATATCAAATTCGCTTCTAAATTTGTATCGTTCGGTAAAAAATACAGCTTTACCTGGACAATGCAGAATAGTAATACATTACCATACAATAATAATTCTAATATGGTAATAAAAGGGATTTTATTGTTTTCCCAAATTAAGTTCTATAGGAAAACAAAAAATGGCAAAGGACCATCCAATAGTAAATAGTATAAATTTTCATACTAGTAAATTTGGTTAGATTAAAATGGTAAACCAAATATGGGCAATTAAATAAAAGAGAACGAATCAATGCCTCAAAATGGGGAATATATTACAATAATTTCTTCTATTTATAGAGGAAAATGTGTAGCAATTCGTTCATGAATTGCAGTACCATTTTCTTCATCTAAGTACTAATTTCGGGAAACTAACCCTTATTTTGGATTTTTTCTTTGATAAGAACGCATCTTTATCTCGATTTGTTGTGTCCCCATTTACTATATATGGGGATCAGCGACAAAGAACAGACATCAAACGAAGAGCACCACGATTCATCTTCTATAAGGGGACATTGTTTCATCGCTCTTTTGAAGGACTATTCTTGCGATGTCTTGACAAAGAAGAAGCCCGCCAAACGATGGAGGAAGCACACTCTGGCTCATGTGGAGCACATCAATCTGGTCCCAAGCTCCATATCGCATCAAGAGGATGTGCTACTACTGGACGACAATGGTGAAGGATTGTATTGAGCATGCCAAAAGATGTCAAGCATGTCAATTTCAAGCCAACTACATCCATCAAGCTCCAGAGCCTCTTCATCCAACTGTAGCTTCATGGCCTTTTGATGCATGGGGACTTGACGTTGTTGGACCACTTCCAAAGTCGTCAAAGGGACAGATGTACATATTGGCCGCTACAGACTACTTCTCTAGATGGGCCGAAGCTGTTCCACTCAAGGAGGTGAAAAAGGAAACTGTTGTCAATTTTATCAAGTCATATATAATTTTTAGGTATGGCATACCAAGATACATAATCACTGGTAATGGAACGCCATTTAACAACAAGCTCGTAAAGAGTCTATGCGAGAAGTTCGGTTTCAAGCAACATAAGTCCTCAATGTATAATGCACCTGCTAACGGCCTTGCTGAAGCTTTTAACAAGACGCTTGGTAACCTTTTGAAGAAAGTTGTTGCAAAGAACAAGAGAGACTGGCATGAGAGAATTGGTGAAGCTTTGTGGGCATACCGGACAACCTTCAGAACTGCTACACAAGCAACTCCTTACTCTTTGGTGCATGGCATAGAAGCAGTCCTGCCGTTGGAGCAACAAATTCCATCATTGCGGAAAGCAATCCAACAAGGACTCACGTCCGAAGAGAATGCTCAACTTCGCCTAGCAGAGTTAGAGGTATTGGATGAGAAAAGATTGGAAGCGCAACAAAAATTAGAGTGCTATCAAGCTCGACTAGCTAGAACCTTCAACAAGAAAGTGCGGCCACAATCATTCCAAGTGGGAGACTTAGTCCTAGTTGTTCAACGACCCATAATCCTCAACAAACGCATAGGCGACAAGTTTACCTCAAAATGGGTTGGGCCATATATTGTGAAGGAAGCCTATTCAAGTGGTGCATACAAAATTGTCGATAAGGATGGTCTCAGAGTTGGTCCGATCAACGAAAAATTTCTGAAACAGTCTTCCCATGAAAGTCATGATGCTCCTCGACGTACGAGCCTAAACTGCAATTCATGATGCTCCTTGATGCATGAGCCTAAACTGCACGTTGCTACACTCCTGGCCCACATGAGTCTAAACTGTGCACGGCCAAAAAAATAAAGTCCGCTAGGTTGAAAACCTCGCGAGAGGCGGCATAGGAAAAAATTAGGACATAAAAAAAAAGGAGAAAAAAACTCATCCCTTTGGACTACGTTATGACTTGATCCTCATCACCGAGGTATGTAGGCAGCTTAGACTTTCATTCTAAGTTGAGTCGCATGAGTCTTAAAAAAATAAAAGTTTGGCATCATCGGATCATTAAATTAATTCTTCCAAGTGTAGAGGCACATATCTATGAGGAAAAGGAGACGATTTGCGTTGAAGTATAAAAGATATTTTATTGCTTCAACAGTACAAAAGTTGATACATCCAAAAATGTAGAGACAACAGGAACTAGACATTTGTCTATACAAAAGCCTAAATCATGAAGATGATCGTAAACTAAACTTTGTTGCTGACGCGTCTAAATGCTTTTCCAAGTCTGTATGATGTCTCCACATTTGATGCCATCCTCAATTGTTCGTTGAAGGTCCCAATCACCATGGGAGCCGCCACTGATGAACTTCACGACTATCAACAAATCAAGTGCAATAGTTGGTGAACGGGTGGCTCCACATCTTGTATGACACCTCGGTCTGATATCCGGACTCTTTGAGCTTCTTTGTGAGTCTACAAAAGAAATAAATGAATAGATAAGATTTGTGAGGCATATAGCCAAAGCTACTACATGCAAGACTGTAGAGTCAATTTCAAGAAGAAAAAAAAACATTTGTAGGACAACTCAGAGAGCATAGAGCTGGAAAGCAAGCTCGACAGACGACGAGATCAATTTTGGAAAACTACTGCAGTCCATCCTGAAGACGTTGTGCTTCAAACATTTTATGTGTTGTAGATTTGGATGTCTAGTTTGCAAGAACACAAAACTCTTGCAATTTGGAGGCCCCTAGCTCAAGATATGATTTTTTTTCGCCGGAACTACACGAATCTGAAAGTTTACTGCAGCTAGGTGGACTTTGAGAATTTTCTGCTTCTAGCTCGGAAGGTTTTCTGCCATGAAAATCATATGTATTTCAGCTATATGAGTGTACTTTCAAATGGCGCAAACGGATCGCAATTTGGAGTCTCCTTGCTCGAGACATGAAGTTTCTACAAAAGTGCGCAAAGCTGGATTGCAAGTGCGGCAAATATCATGAGCAATTTCAGAATGTTATTGCAACCATTCTGAAGGGAATCCTGCTGCAAAATTTTCAGGTGTTATTGGTGACGGAGTTTTCTTTCCAATGGTGCAAACGGCTCGCGATTCGGATACTCCTATCTCGAGATATCAACTTATCAACGAGAACATACAGTGCTGTGAAGTAAAAACTGTCACACCTCCTTTTTTACACACCTACCCCGAAGGATAATGTATAAGGGAGTTTTTCCATTTAAAGTGTCATTATTCGAAATGGGATTATTTATTTATTTTTAGAGTCACCGCTTGGGATAGGATTGGTTTTTGGTGTCCCAAGTCACCGGTTTAACTTGAATCCCAAATCGAGGAAAATTTCGACTTCCCAATTGGAGTCTGCGAACCAGAAATTCTGAATAAGAAATTCTGTTGACCCGAGGGAAGGTGTTAGGCACCCCCGGATCCCGTGGTTCTAGCACTGTCGCTTAAATTATTATAAATGGCTAAAATCCAATTTTTGTATATGCTCCAACCTATAGTGCACTTTCAAGATTATTTACCGCTTTTAGTTATTTTTACGAAAGTGAACGCCGTTTAAGAGCGTGTTCTTGGATCACATCACATGAAATGCACCCGGATCCTCGACACCTCTTATTCAACGTTTTGGGATTTGGATTTGGGTTGCATGAAATGCACACCCGAGTTTAGGAAAGTAATATTATTAAAAGCGCGCCTAACGTGGCTAGCGTCTTATTAACTTTGCGGGAAGCCATGAAAATTCGCTACATGGCATGTCCCGGATTTCTACGTATTTTTAATATAAATATTTAAAGAGGGCCACGCAATTTATGGGTTTTGTTTGGCGTGGCACACCTCGTTTTTTTTTTTAAAGGCCATCCTAAAAAGGGACTATTATTTTCTATTGAATTTGTCTCTAAAAGGGCCTAATTAATTAGTATTGTGAACTCCCATTTATTAAAAGTAATTTAGGCTTCAAGTTCAAGTCCACATTTGAACAAGAGGAAGACCTCCTAATTCAAATGTGCTACTTAACTTGGACAGCCCGAACTCGGTATTATTTCCAATTAAGAATTAAGCTCTTAAAACCCACTCCAAAATGATAAAATTCAACAAGGTTTGGATGAAAGTCCATTAAGTCATGGACTGTCATGGGGGCCCAAGTGGGAGATAAAATGGTTTTGATGAGTCTGGATTTAGACTCGGTGAAGTGAGCCGCTTGTGCGATTGGGCTCATCATTGAAAGGCCCAAGCCCAGGAAGTATTTCTTGTACAAATTTCAGCTATAAAGCTGAACACTAATTGTTTGGGCCTTGCGTTTGAGCCCAGAAACAAAGTTTAAATTGACGCAAAGTCTAGTGTTAATCCGGGATCGGATATTGAATTTAACAACTGACGATGCTACAGCCATTTTAGATTATTTGTTAAGACTTCCAGTTTGCTAGTTTAACTTTCGAATCCGTCCAAGGGTGAATATATAGATCAAATTTTTTAAAGACAAAATTATAAGCTAATATCTAAGCTCACAGATGAAACCTGATTCTTCATTGAAATGTGATTCAACAACAGACTTATGCACATACTATCTAATTAAACATGAAGACTTAAACAACCTATTATCATTGAACACTGCCGTTCCTTCTACTGAAATTCAAAAAAACGATCCAAAACAGCTCAAAACAGTCCAACAGTCCTATTTATACAAATTGTCCTAGTTAATTCCAGTAAATACTGGTTCACATGAATTTGCATCTAAATATTGAAACTAATCATGGCTGTAGGAACAATCAAAATGAAGCACCAAATACTTTTCATCATTGATTTCACAAGTAGCTTATACACATTGCTCTAAACTTCCAGATCATTGGATAATAGGAGGTGTACCTGGAAATTGAATAAAATGATGAGAAAAGAGGAGTCAGCTAGACAGCAATATCAGGGCAAAAGCAAACTCAGCAGAATCAACAATTCAAAATCCCAGGACTTAAGTATAGATTGCAGTAGTTTCCAAATAGCTTCACACAAACATTAACCAGCTGATTTAGAAAAACCACACTTGATAAATCAATGTAATTGATCAAATAAACAAATCCGGAAGACTTCTGCACTATATTTGATGATTTTCAGGATTTTCTGACTCTATGAGCTATTTTCAGGAGTTTGAATTTGGACAATTTTGAAGTTTTCCTCTTTTAGTGATTTCTCTAAAATCTGGAATTGAAAATTTTCAGCATTTTTGGATTTCTAAGGCTTCTAGGAGCTTGTGGAGATCTTCAGATTTCAAAACTTATCAATCAAGGCAATAGGCATGCCTTTTTATAGGCAAAGCCTAGGGCTGCCTTCAGATTGCTATTTACACTTTTAGTCCTTCTTTTATTTCAATTTTAATCACGTAGTCCTCTATTTTCTGACTTGTTACTCAAGTTACACCCCCTAAACTACTGAAATTCTGACTAAAACCCTCTTCTAGAAGATTCTAGGAGGTTCTAGTTTAGTTACCACAATGTTCTTTCTATTTAGGAACTACCTATACTACCCCTACATTAGTTCTGAAATTACCAACACATATCAACTAACCCAGCCCCCCTTGGTCTCACTTTACCATAGTTAGTCAATGTTAGCTATAACCAAACCAAGCTGAAAATTAGAATTCACCAATATAGCTAATCGAAACTGAATTTCAACTCTAATTAATACGACTCCTAAGACTAAAAGGATCATTAAGCTGATAAAACAGTAAATTGTTAAACAATTAGGAATCCAGCCAAGGAAATTACAGTACTAATTCATCAATATGTCAAACAATCATGAATTCAACAGGTAACGATTAACCAACGACACTAATTCATGATTTTTAAACTACCATTAGTAAAAACAGAGGAACCAAAAATTTAATCGGCAAAACTATAAATACCAATTACTGCCAAAAAAGAAAGAAGAAAAGGAGAATAAGGAAAAGATGAACGAGTTAATAGAAATAAGGAAAAACATTCGAACTAACTGAAGCAATAGGAGAAAACTCACCTATGCAAGGTCGAACGGGACTGGAACCTTGATTCGAGCCTCGGAACAATGTTAAGCATTCGTTCTTCTCAAAGAACAAACGAAACATTGTCTCGTGACTCAAATCCAATACTGGACTCAAGAAATCAGGCAAAAATTGATCAAAACGAATTTCTAGGGTTCTGCCGGCTCTGAGATTCAAGATTCGAGCCGCTCCGATGATGTTTGAAGGGAACCAATGAGGGATTCAAGAAGAGGGAGACCAGGAGAGTATAGGGTGTATTTTTGGGGCCGTTTGGGTGGCGGCGCCGCCGTGGGCAGTGGTGGCGGCGCCTAGGGTTTGGAGGATTTGGGATGTTTGGTTGGGATTTGAAAGAAAATAATGGAGGATATGGGATGGGGAGATGAAAGAGATGTCATGGTGAAATTTTGGGCGTGATTGGAGCTTCGCCGCCGCCGGCGGACGGTGGACGGTGACGGAGATACGGTGGTAGCTGGTGGTGGGAGGCAGGGGTACGATGAGGATGAGTTATGTCGTTGATTTTTGTGAATTGTTATTACAGTTATATTTTAAATGTTGGGGCAAACCTTGACCGTTGGATTTGGGAGAACGGATGGCCTGGATTGATGGACGCCCAAAACGGCGTCGTTTGAACGGGGCATTTGGACCAGGTAGTGTTTGGGTTTAGGCTAGTTTGAAGTGGGTTTTAGGAGTTGGGCTGGATCTTTGGCCCAAAAACTGGGCAGCCTGATATCCTTTCTTTTATTTTCTTCACAATTACTCTTTTTCTTTTATTTAAACTCCAATCAATTTGATTTCATTTCTTTTGATTTTTGTTGTTTTTTTTTATGTTAATAGCAAAAATTAAAGCTAACAAAACATGGATTAAACTAACATTAAACTAATTAATTTTCCTAAAACTAACTAAATCCCAATTTAAAAGGAAAACTAAACAAAAAATGCAAAATGACTATTTTTGTTATTTTTCTCTTATTTTGGAATTAATTAACTAGTAAACCTAAAAATATAGAATTGGGTTCTAAATGCAAATGTGCTATTTTTGTATTTTTTATGAATTATGTCAACTAAAAATGCACACAAAAAATGCAATCAATCACAAAATCATGCAATTAAATTCTAAAAATCAAATAATAAAAGAAAAAATCCTAATTTTATGAATTTTATAGGAGTAATTTAAGCGAGGCAAAAATCACGTGCTCACAGCTGCCCCTCTTTGCTCGAAGATACGAAGGGTTTTCGGGCAAAGATAAATGAGCACCATGAAGGATTTTTGCCTGCTCGGACTCCATGAGAAGCATTTTGAAAACCGTCTGACCGAACCCTGCTTCAAAGGTTGCCTACATATCCTTGGCTATAAAGGAATCAGGTTAGTGTAGTTCTGGAAATTTTGGTAGCTGGGCCTACCAGGAGCTGTGAATTTCACTGTTGTTGCTGCTGCTACTGCTTGCTGNGTTCTAATCCTGCGGAATCAAACGGATGACAATTGGAGCGCTCCGATCTCGAGATATGGATCTTTTGGTGAGATTGCATAGTGATGCAAAGTCAAATTGCTGAACATGTGTATCTATTTTGAAAAAGAAATATTGCGGCTAATCCTCAAGGAACTTGGCTGAGATATTTTGATATGCTGCGTCCCTTCGAGTTCTGTTTCTTTAGGAATAAGCGGCTGGTAATTTGATCGCACCTACATCAAAGGATGAAATGAATATTTTTGTGGAGATTTGCCAAGTACTCGCTCGCCGAGGTTGGAAAGGACTGCTCCAAGTAGTGTCAATTTCGCCAAGCTGCAAGAATAAGATGCGCCACATACTCTCTTGCAAAGAAGAATACGGTCGCTCCAACTCCAAGACTCTTCCGCGCCAATCCGCAAGGATGAGATGTGCCACGTGCTCGCTTCGTCAAGGATGCAATACGGTCGTTGCATATTTCTCACCAAGCCTCAAGGAGGAAACGTTTCATCTAGCTTCAATACAAATTTCAAGAATGGAGTGCTTCATCACTTCTTCAAGAAAACTGGAACTGGGAATTTACAATGTACGTCTTTGGCCACTATTATAGAAGTCGTTCCCTGTGTTTACTTGTCAAACAACAAGAAGATTATGTTCTCCGTAATGTTCTCTTGCCAAGGCTGCAAAAACAAAACAAAAAGATGATAGAGATGACAGAGCTCACGGTGCTAACTGCACGAAGCTTCTTGGTTCTATAGGGATCGGTGCCAATTGCACGAGGCTTTCGATTCAGCAGCAAGTATATCGGTGCCAATGGCACGGCGCTTCAACTCTATCGCGATAGATAGAAGTACCGGCGAGTCGAAATTGCGGATTAGCATGACAGGTACGTCGCAATAGCATGAAGCCTCAAGTGTTATCTTGTGTTTAAGGTCAAACAACCGTCCCTGTACTCAACATTCAGGAGTTTGAAACTGTCAGAGTTGGTATAACTGCCCGATCTTCCTGAAACGAAAAAACTGTGGAGTTATGTACTTTAGTTTTATATTACAGAAGCCAGAAGTTGAGGAGAAGAGAGATCATCTCGCCATGGAGACTATTAAGTAACCTTATGGTAAGGTTTTGGCGCCATATTCTAAAGTACTGGATTAAATTCTTGGTGTTGTCAGTGCTCGAGACTTTAGCATCCTCCGCAACGTTCTAGTCCAGAAGCGATGGTCGCTGGTTTCAAGTTCACGATATCTCATCACGGTGGTAAAAGGAACATTAAGGAATCCCACGCTTCGTGTCTCTCATCCTCGTTTTCAATTCACATGAAGTCATGTTGCAAAATAAGATAAACTAAAGAGAAGAAAGCATAAACAAGAAAGGAATTACAGCTAATCTTACCTTCATCTGACGACCACAAGTGTCTTGGATGGCTAGCAAGGCTATCAAGATGGTATTTATAGAGGGGGTGAAGCAGCTTCTTTATTTTTCAAAAGGAATCCAATTACGCAGTAGTTGTTTCCAAGCCAAATTCCAATTGCGAAGTAGTACAGCTAAACAAAAGTTTGCTAGCAAAATTCTAGGGCATTCATATTCCACGCGGGCCCTTGAATAATTTCAATACCAAGAATTGTATGTTGGTCCAAAGAAAGTTAGTGGATTAAATGAAATGGGCTCGTAACTAGATTGCTGGCAATACCATGTCCGTTGTACCAACTTGCACAAAGGATCAATTACAATTAAAGAATTACCTTGGTCCGCAACCTTAAGGCCAAGTATTTTTACGACACGTGTACTTTGATCTATGTGAGAAATTGAGTCGACTGCTCTACGGGTACTTCACGTCTTACCTTTACGGTTGAATAAGTCAACCATGACAAACCTTGAAGTAGGGGGCATCTGTAGACATATAAAAACTTTTGGGTCTAATCCATACAAAATTTGGATTAAATTCAATTGGGTTAAATAACTAATTTGGGCTTTACAAGTTAAATTAGTCCATTTTATCAGCCCAATGTCCATTTCATCTTAAGGCCCAGACTCGTACCATGTGTCAAGTGAGGCATGTCCAGTCAAATCCAAAGCCAACAAGATGATGCCACGTGTTAAATGATGTGGCAATCCAAGTCAAAAAGCAAGAACCAACCACAGGTCGCCAAGTGGCTAAAATAACATGAGCCAATCAGAATCAAGCAAGAGAGTTCTTATGTAACTGGACTGTCCATGCTCTACAACTATTAATAGAGGGGTTACATAACTCTCAGAGAGCATTCAGAGTTGGAGAAGAACACTCCGCAATTGGTGAAGGCATCCACAAACAGAGAGATCAATCATCAAGTGCTTAGTTCTTCAACAAAGGAGTGATCAACGGAGTTCTTCTCGGAGATCAACCCGCAACAACAAAGTGCTGCTCGACATTCTTGGCGATTAAATACATCACAAGGAGGTCTGCATCATCTTACATTCGAGAAAGACGCTTCTCAAGCCCTCGAATCATGGAGAATTTTAGAGAGGAGAATCAAGGGATACATAGAATTTTACTCACAAATATTTATCAATAAAATTACTTTTTCTTCATATTATTTTTTTGTTGCAGTTTATTTTCCGTACAACGAAAATTTGTTGCGAACACTATCACATATTTGTATATTGCTGGAGGGCTTAACAACACCCTTATATTGATCGAGCATTTCCTCAAATCCTTGGAGCAGCGTAAGATGAAACATTTTTCTTTTATTTCCTTGAACACCATTACCTTTGATATGCTTTGCATTCCATATTCCACTCTTCTTGATGTTGATGACCCACCCTTGTCTTCCTTATCTTCGATCTATTGTGGGGCTTATTGAGGGGTTGCTGCAGTCATTGTCGTTGTTGCATGGTTGGTGTTGAAATGATATTCCTGTGTTGGGATCATTATAGGAGTCTGTGTCTTGTAGAAATTGTTTGTGGCATGTGCTGGTTGGTTGTTTACCTGGTAGGGCATTTGGCTGTGTTGGGGGCTATTGTTGAATAGTGGGATATTCATCTGAGATATATCTGGGCAGTTTGCGCATTTCTCATTATGTGGTTCTGGGGGATGGGTGAGGATCCATTATTGTGGTGAGCGAGTGCATTTGATTTTGGTAGTTTTAAGTGGCCAACTATGGGTGGTTCGCAATGTTATCCAGTCCTATCCTCAAGCCCTTTATCACAATTTGGGCCATGTGATTTGTGTCCTCGATTTGGATGATTATATCATGGCCGTTGTATTGTAGGTTCATGTTCAGCGAGTAGCCCGTTAGTCCCTGAGCAAACCATGACTGAGGAGCATGGTTCATGGATAGTGGGGGAGTTGTGTAGGGGATAGGCGTGTTGTGGTGCATGGTGTGGTGGTTCGTGTAGTTTTTTTGTTACTAAGTGTGGTGCATGGTGTGGTGGTTCATGTGGTTTCGTTGGCAGTGGTTGCGGATCCAAACATTCCTCTTGTTCCTTTGGTATCTCCTGTAGTAGTTGTTTGTTGGTAGCCTTGGCATTGTTTGTTTTATTTATCTTTTGAAATTGCTCTAGAGTTGGTTCTTTGTGCAAGTTGGGGTTGATTATGGTTGATGATATAAGATTTTTAACTTGTGTTAGGATTGTATCAATTTTGTCTATCGTGTGCTGGTCATCCTCGTTTGTTTTAGAAGTGTTGTTGGCGTCTAGGGGTATGTTTGGGGGGGGGGGTGTGACAAGTTTTGGGCATGCTATTTTAGGTTTCCAAAGGTATATTGTCCTTTGACCCTTTTGGATTGTTATCATCATTAAATGTTGTTGGTAGGAGCGATGATCTATGTCCATGTTGTCGTTAGTGGTAGTATTGGTTTCTATATCCATTGGTTTCCTTGTTTGGGTTTGATTGTTTTCACGTAACAAGGTTAGATCAAATATCAATTTCGCTTCTAAATTTGTATCCTTCAGTAAAAAACACAGCTTTACCCGGACAATGCAGAATAGTAATACATTACCATACAATAATAATTCTAATATGGCAATAAAAGGGATTTTATTGTTTTCCCAAATTAAGTTCTATAGGAAAACAAAAAATGGCAAAGGACCATCCAATAGTAAATAGTATAAATTTTCATACTAGTAAATTTGGTTAGATTAAAATGGTAGACCAAATATGGGCAATTAAATAAAAGAGAACGAATCAATGCCTCAAAATGGGGAATATATTACAATAATTTCTTCTATTTAGAGAGGGAAATGTGTAGCAATTCGTTCATGAATTGCACTACCATTTTCTTCATCTTCCTAAGTACTAATTTCGGGAAACTAACCCTTATTTTGGATTTTTTCTTTGATAAGAGTTATTAGAGTGTACGTTCCAGCGAATTGATATAGAGTAGGTTTGCGGGATGAATGAATTGGTTGTGTGAATTCCTGACTCTTACCTTTTTAATACATTTATGAAGGAATTACAGCATTCCTTCCTGACCCTGTTTGAGTTTTTGAATTCATAACATCCCTTGCCTCTTTTTTGGTCCAATCACATTGCCATCGTTGTATGCATAAAGTCTCTCTTAGATTATCATACATATAAAAGTACTCTTCTACAGCATATATACTGTACATAACTAAGCATCGGTGACAATAGGTGAATTTGACTATAATCACACCTTAAATAATCACCTTCTTGTGTAGTTTTAATGCTAAAACTGACGACAAAATGCTCTTATTAGTGCTTTTCATGATTTGTAGGTGATATATGTATAAAGACGGCTAAGGAGCAGTTTTGGAGTCAAAAGTGATGAAAAAGAGGCCAACTGTGAAATTTCCTAAGTGACCCGTGCAAAAACAGGCCGAAGATTCAGAGAACTGGATCCATCGCGGTTCCACCGCGACCGCGGCAGAACCGCGGTGGGAAGCAGCTGCAGAAGATTGAGATTCCGCGAGGGTGTTTGGCCGCGGTTCTACCGCGACCGCGGCAGAACCGCGGCAGGCGCAGTAAACTTCAGGGACCAAAGTGTCAATTACGGAATTTTTAGACCTAAACCCTATTTAAAACATTAGACTTCGCCCAAGAGAGGCATGTATTGATTTTTTAGGTTTCTTAGCAAGGAAAAAGATTGTGAGAAAATACTCTAAACATCTTTCTTCTTTTCTTTTGATTTTATGATGAATTCAAGCTTAGTTTATTTTCCCATAGCCATGAGTAGCTAAATTCCTTGTCTAAGGCGTTGATGGAACCTATTGGGTGATGAACTTCTTGTTTATGTGAATACAAATTGCTAGTTTAATCTTTATTTGTTCAACTTCGTGTTCGTTGTAGTTAATTGACAGGATCCTCAATTAGCTGTGCCTATTTAGTGTGCATAACTTGGAAAAGAGTGCATATTTAGGGTATTGTTGAACAACACCACTCCTAAATTATTAGAGGAATCTATAATTGCGGGATTAAAGGCGGGATTCGGAATAACGAAGCCTTGGGTGCAATCTAAATTGAATTGTGCTAAATAAAGCAAGCTAGTGTATCTCGGGAGAGTGCAATAGTAGATTACTGTGATTACTCGGGAGAGATTTGCGGCAAGATTAGCGTTCATGATTGATAGAGATGTGTGGGTAAATTTGTATGAGCATAAACAGAAGGGATTCCATCAATAAGGGAAATCATTGCCTTAGCTTT